>NW_006399878.1:9505150-9523447 GCF_000299155.1 Elephantulus edwardii | reverse complement strand
TATAATATAATGTAATAAATATCAGTAGTCTTTGATTTGACTCAGTTTGTAAAAGAAGGAGTTTTTTTCCTTTATTTGGAAACATGAGAGAAGTGTCTATAGAAAATTAAAATTTCTAATGCTGCTTATAAGGGACCTCTGGTGACCTAGTGGCAAGAAGCTATGCTGCAATACCAAAGGCATGCAGTTCAAATCCCCCAGCTGCTTCATTGAAAAAGGATAGACCATCTCCTTCCATGTGATTAACTGCCTCTGAAAACCTGAGGGAGGGTCAGCTATGGGTCAGTTCTGACTCTAAGGTACACAACAACGCTATTTAAAACAATAAACATGAACACTATGGGTAAAAAATTATTCCATTTTTAAATGATCTATCACTTGATTACTTTTCTAGTTTCACCGCTCAAAACTCTTTCTGATTTTATCCAGAATTTCTCAAATGTCAGCCATGCTGAGAATCACCATTTTCCTCAATATTGTTTTGATTAGACTCCTCTTGTGGCATTCTTGTTATGTGCTGTCAAGTCCAAACCACCTCATAATTTACCCGCCCCCCCACAGTGGGTTTTTAAAGGCTGATTAACACACAGGAGGAGATTATCCATCCTTCTCTCACAGAGCTGATGGTAGATTTAAATCATGTGCCTTCAGGTTGGCAATGAAACTCCCTACCACTAAGCCGCAGAGCTCCCTATTACCTTTAGAAGTATATTTGTATATGTTATATATAAATGCTATTGTTGTTGCTGTGAACTATAGAGTCAGAACAAAACTGACCCATAGCTGACTCTCCAGTGGGTTTTCAGAGGCAAGTAATGACAAGGGAGGAGACTGCCCATCCTCCTCAGACAGAGCAGCTTGTGGCCTTGAACAGTGTGCCTTCAGGTTTACAGCGCAGCTTCTTGCCACTAGGCCACCAGAACAATATGATACACAAATTATAAATGTATTTGAAAATACATATTGAAATATAAAATTACAAAAATAATCCTTATGCTAGCTGAGCAAATCACACATAAACCTTACATCTGTACTCTGATCAGAGTACAGAGGGAAAAAAAATTATGTGTGTATGCATTGGGGTTTCTCAAATGTGCCATGTCCCTTCGTTTATTGCCAAGTTTAACAAAAAGAAAATATAGAATGCCCAGCTGTATTTGAATTTCAAAAATAAAAAAGATAATTTTTGCCGTAAGTATGTTCCAAATATTGCATGAGACAATGATACACAGAGCATATTTATACTAGAATATTTCTCATTGTTTATCAGAAATTCAAATGGGATTGCTGTTGTTGTTAGGTATCGTCGAGTCAGAACTAATTCATAGCCAACTCTTTAGTGTGTTCTCTTTCAGGAAAAGACTGCCCATCCTTCTCTCTTGGAGATGATAGCTGGTAGCTGGTGTATTCAAACGACATGCCTTGGGGATGGCAGTGCAACTCCTTATCAGTAGGCCACTAGAGATATTTTTAGGAACCTGTATTTTATCTGGCTATTCTGGGCTTGATCATTGTAATATTCCTGCTTCTTTCTTCTACAATACTTAGTCCTTACCTGTGAACCTTTGAAACTTTTTGTTTCAAACACAGTGAAACTCCAATGGAGAAGTCTTTCACAGGATTTAGTCATTTAATGCCAAATTATCTTTTGAATTTTGTCATAGAAGTTCTTTTCTCAGTATTTTAATTAATAGGGGACTCTTAGGCAAATTTAAGATTTGTCATCCTGGAAGGGTGCTCCTTTTTTCTTCTGACATCCATTTTGGTCTTCTCTTCCTCTTCTGTCTTTGCAATGACCATTTGCACTCTTCCTGGATGATACCCTCTATCTCCTCCCACAACTTGTCTGGTCTTCGCTCATTATTGTTCAAGGCCTCAAACCTGTTCCTGAGATGGTTCTGAAATTCAGATGGGATAGACTCAAAGTCATATTTTGGTTGCCTTGGATTTGGTCTAATTTTCCTCAACTTCAGCTTGAACTTGCATATGAGTAGTTGGTGGTCTGTTCCACAATCAGCTCCTGGCCTAGTTGTCACAGCTGATATTGAGCTTCTTCAGTGGTTCTTTCCACAGATGTAATCGATCTGATTCCTATGCATGCCATCAGGTGAAATCCAAGTATATAACCTGTGTTTATGTCTCTTAAAAAAACATATTTGCAATGAATAAGTCATTGATTGTGCAACATTCAATCATTCTCTCTCCAGCTCCATTTCTGTCACCAAGTCCATGTTTCCCAACTACTGATTCTTCTCTGTTCCCAACTTTTGCATTCCAGTCACCCATTATTATCAATGCATCTTGATTGCATGATCGATCTATCTCTGATTGTAAAAGCTGGTAAAAATCTTCTATCTCCTCTTCCTTGGCTCTGGTTGTTGGTGCATATATCTGAATGATAGTGGTATTCACTGGACTTCCTTGTCATGCAAAGACAGAAGAGGAAGAGAAGACCAAAATGGATGTCAGAAGAGACTCTGAAAATTGCACTGGAGCATAGAGAAGCCAAAGCACAAGGAAGAATTCAAGATACTAAAGAGTTGAATAGAAGATTTCAAAAGGCAGCACAGGATGACAAAGTAAAATATTACAATGAAATGTGCAAGGAGTTGGAGTCAGAAAATAAAGAGGGCCCACCTCGCTCAGCATTTGTTAAGCTCAAGGAACTGAAGAATAAATTCAAACCTCGAGTTGCTATCATCAAGGATGCTTTAGACAGAATAGTAAATTATCCAGGAAGTATTAAAGAAGATGGAAAGAATATACTGAATCACCATATCACAAGCAATTGGCAGACACAGAAGAATTTCATGAAACAACATATGAGCAAGAGCCTATGGTGATGAAAGAAGAAGTTCAGGCTGTTTTGGAGTAAATGGCCAAAAATAAGGCTCCAGGAATAGATGGTATACCAACTGACATATTTCAGCTAACAGATGCTGCCCTGGATGTGCTCACCAAGTTGTGTCAAGAAATCTGGAGAACAACCACTTGGCCAACTGACGGGAAAGAGATCTATATTTGTTCCCATCCCAAAGAAAGGTGACCCAACAGAGTGTGGAAAACTATAGATCAATCTCATTGATTTCACATGCAAGCAAGATTCTACTGAAAATTATCCAAAAATGACTGGAACAGCACATCAGCAGAGAACTGCCAGAAGTCCAGGCTGGGTTTAGAAGGGGTCGTGGTACTAGGGATATTGTAGATGATGTTAGATAGATGGATCTTTGCTGAAAGCAGGGAATACCAGAGGAATGTCTATCTGTGTTTCATTGATTATGCAAAGGCATTCGACTGTGTGGATCATAACAAACTGTGGCTGACTCTGAGAAGAATGGGAATCCCAGAAGACTTGATAGTTCTAATGTGAAACCTATACTTGGACCAAGAGGTAGTTGTCAGAACAAGGCAAGGAAACACTGCATTGTTCAAAATTGGGAAGGGTGTACACCAGAGATGTGTCCTATCGCCATACCTTTTCAACCTGTATGCAGAACAGATCATCCAGGAGGCTGGGCTCTATGAGGAGAAATGTGGGGTCAAGATTGGCGGACGATCTATCAACAAGCTACGATATGCAGATGACACAACCCTGCTTGCACTGAGGAGGACCTGAAGCGCTTGCTGCAGGGAGTCAAAGACTGCAGCCTTTAGTATGGACTGAGGCTCAATGTCAAGAAGACAAAGATTCTCACCACTGGACTAATCGGCAGCATCAGGATGGATGGTGAAGAGATTGAGATTGTACACAGCTTGAGTTTGCTTGGCTCCATAGTCAACAGTCTTGGCACCAGCAGCCAGGAAATTAAAAGGCGCATTGCCATGGGAAAGTCTGCTGTTAGGGACCTCTCCAAAGTGCTGAAGAGCAGTGGTGTCTCTCTGGAGACTAAGGTGCATCTGATACAGGCCATAGTTTTCGCAATCACCTGTTATGCATCAGAGAGTTGGACAATGACCAAGGAGGATAGAAGGAGAACTGATGCCTTTGAGCTGTGGTGCTGGAGAAGAGTACTGAGAATACCATGGACTGCTAGGAAAACAAATAGATTTGTCCTGGAGAGGGTTAAACTGGGTGGCTCCTTGGAGGCAAGGATTCTGAGGCTCCATCTAACTTACTTCGGACATGTAGTGAGGAGAGACCGGTCCTTGGAGAGGGACATCATGCTTGGGAGGGTGGAGGGACGGCGCAGGAGAGGAAGGCCCTCTATGAGGTGGATTGATTCAGTGACTGGGATAATTGGGATGGGAGTGTCAGAGACAGTGCGATTAGCACAGGACAGAGCGGAGTTTAGGGCTGTTGTACATAGGGTCGCTATGAGTCACAGGCGACTCGACGGCACATAACAGCAAACAACAACAATCAATACCCTGGTAATAGCTGTTGGGAGCTCAGAAAACACATTACAATAACAAGGGCGCCTCTTGTGATTTTTTTAAAATTATGGAACATTTTCTTAATTTGCTAAAATTTCACTTATTTTACAAGTTAATGAATTCAAGGTAAACTTTTTCTCATTGTATATTTTCTACTAATATGTGCGGTATGTAAATTAGGGTTATTCTTGTTGTTGTTATTATGTGCCATCGAGTAGCCTGTGACTCATAGTGACCCTATGTAGAACAGCCCTAAACTGTGCTCTATCCCTTGCCAATCTTATTGTCTCTGACACACCCATCCCCATTATCCCAGTGACTGAATCAATGCATCTCATTGAGGGTCTTCCTTTCCTAAGCTTGTCCCTTTACCCTCCCATGCATGATGTTCCTCTCCAAGGACTGATCCCACCTTGCAACATGTACAATGTATGTCAGATGAAGCTTCAGAATCCTTGCCTCCAAAGAGAAGCCTGGATTTACCCTTTCCAGGATGAACTAGTTTGTTCTCCTAGAAGTCCATGGTATATTCAATGCTTTTCTCCAGCGCCAAAGCTCAAAGGCATCGACTCTCCTTTTATCATCCCTAGTAACTGTCCAGCTCTCTGATGCATAGCAAGTAATTGCAAAGACTATGGCCTGTATTAGGCACATCCTCGTCTCCAAACTTACATCATTGCTCTTTAGCACTTTGGAGAGGTCTCTGACAGCAGACTTTCCCAGTGCAATTCATCTATTTATTTCATGGCTGCTGGTACCAATACTGTTGATTGTAGAGCCAAGCAAACAGAAATACAATGTTGTGTGTGACAGGATAATATCCACACATATAAAAGGATGTCCAGTGAATACCAGCATCATTCAGCTATATGCACCAACAACCAGAGCCAAAGAGAAGGAAATAGGTTTCTACAAACCTTTACAGTCTGATGATTGACCGAACATACAATCAAGATGCATTAATAATAATGGGTGACTGGAATGCAAAAGTTGGGAATAGAGAAGAATCAGCAGTTGGAAAACGTGGACTTGGTGACAGAAATGAAGCCAGAGATAGAATGATAGAATTTTAGAAATCAGTGACTTATTCATTGTAAATACATTATATAAGAAACATAAATGCAGGCTATACAGATGGATTTCATCTGATGGTATGTATAGGAATCAACTCAATTACGTCTGTGGAAACAATCACTGGAGAAGCTCCATATCAGCTGTGAAAACAAGGCCAGGTACAGACCAGCTACTCATATGGAAGTTCAAGCTGAAGCTGAGGAAATTTAGATCAAGTCCACAGGAACCAAAATTTGACCTTGAGTCAAATTTCAAAACCATCTCAGGTACAGGTATGTGGCCTTGGACATTAATGAGCAAAGACCAGATGAGCTGTCGGAGGATATCAAGCATATCATGCAGGAAGAATGCAAAAGATCATTACAAAGACAGAGGAGGAAGAAAAGGCCAAGATGGATGTCAGAAGAAACTCTAAGTATTGCACTGGAGTGCCAAGAAACCAAAGCAAAGAGAAGAAATAAAGATATTAAGGAGTTGAAGAGAAGATTCCAGAGGGTAGCACAGGAAGACAAAGCAATGTATTACAGTAAAATGTGCAAGGAGCTGGAGTCAGAAAATCAAAAGGGCGGAATTCGCTCAGCATTTCTTAAGCTGAAGGAACTGAAGAACAAATTCAAACCTCAAGTTGCAATACTTAAGGATGCGTTGGACAGAATAGTAAATGATCTAGGAAGCATCAATAAAGATGGAAATGGTATATAGATTCATTGTACCAAAAAGCTAGGGTTAGGGCTATGTTTATGATTTTTTCCCTTATATTATAAAAGAGTTTTCACATTAAAAGAATATAGAAACCATTCCTCTAGCTCAGTTCTCTCATTATTTGGTGATTAAGTAATTATTTTAGGAAATTTAAATCTTTCCCAAGTCTACCAATTTAATGGCAAAACTGGAAAAGCTAGTTTCTGATTCAATTAACCTTCACTTCTTGTTACTCCACTGAGAGATCTGGTCTGAATACAAGTGCGTTATTAAAAAATAAATTTAGTCAAATACATGTGTCATCTTCTCATTGTTACTGTTGTAAAGTGTCATCAAGCCAAGTATGATTCAACAGATCTGAAAAACAGATGTGTAACAGATGTGAACAACATCTCTAAACCCTGTCCTATCTGTGTCATCCGCATCACTTCGGACACACTTGAGCCCACTGCTGCAATCTCAGTGTCAATGTATCTCATTGAGGGTCTGTATTTTGCTGACCATCCACCTTTCCAAGTATGGTGTCCCTCTCCAATTGAAGATAAAACTTTCTCTTTCATGAAAGATCCACTCCTTCCATGTTTTTCCAACCTTTCAATAATTAACTCTATCAGAGATTCTCTAAAGTTAGTATGCATCAAAACCATCTACAGGGATATTAAAACAGCCGCTGATTCTTTTCCATTTCAGATGGGGTTCCAGGCAATTCCATTTATAAAGAAGTTCCTAAATGAGTTTGTTGCTGCAACTTCTGTTGGGAGCTACACTTTGAGAATCACCCGTTAGAGTATAATCTCTCACCATTTGCTTGTCATCAGTATTCTCCATGACTTTCAAAACTTCTTTATGGTTTACTGACCATATTCTGACTGAATTCATAGGCAAGAGTGAGGTCAAGTTACTGTGTTTTTAAATAAGTTCCACAGGTTAATTGATAGCATTGATAGTGTTGAAGAACACTGTAATAGTCATTTCCTGGTGTTTGGTAAAAAAAATAAGGACATAGAAATTAGACATGTCCACCTCAATTTCATTACTTAAGTAGGGAATATATATCAATATCATCTCCTAGATTAACAATCTAAGGAAAAAATATATACAACCATTAAATGCCCAAACAGCATTGTTAATACTAAAATTTCTTTTATAGAACTTGTTTGTAATTAAAAAGAAAAGAAACTGTTTTTAAAAATACACAAATACACAACTAGGCAACAAAAATTTAGAAAGCAACTGTCTTAACTTGATGAGAATGCCAGAAAATTAAAGCAAGTATTAACAGTGTATATGAACTTTACGAACTTTCTATGTAAGCCAACATTAAAAAAACCACAAAAAACCCAAAAACAAACAACAAAAAAAGAATAATTATGAAACACTAAAATGTAGTTCTTGATGTTTGCACTATGCAGTTACAACCAACTCATTGCTGAACCTCAAGAGTGTTTTCAGATACAGTAAATCACATGCGAAGGAAGAGACAGCCCATCTTTCTCCCATGAAGCCAGCCTCTTGTGGCTTTAAATTACCTGCTTTTGGGTTGGAAGCCCAACTCCTCACTTATTAAGCAACCAGAGCTCCCTAAATAGTGGAAATAGCCTTAAAAAATTAGCAAAAAATAGAGTGAAATATCTCAGTCACAAAAAGACAAATCAAATATTGCATGGTTTCATTGTTGTAGAATGGTACTGACCTCAGGGTTGGGGTAAAATTGAGAAAAACTGGATAAATTAGGTATACTGCATTGAAAAAGATGAGGGAGAGAACAGTTTAAAAGCGATATATGATAGGGTATTATGGTTATCACAAGAGTCCAAAATTAAGGTGGCATAGTGGAGTAATCTCGGGGAGGTGGGGGAAGGGTACGGGGGATTGTATACTAATAATGAAAGAATTTTTCTTTTACTTTCCAAAGAGAATAGTGAACTGGCGGGGAAGGGTGGGCAGGAAGAAAAGTGCAACAATGAGTGAATGGAAATCCAAAATCTCTGTAACTGTTCATTAAAATTAATAAAATATTTAAAAAAATTAGCAAAAAATAGAGTGAAGTATCTCAGTCACAAAAGGACAAATACTGCACAGTGCCACTGTAGAACGGGATTGACATCAGGGTTGGGGTGAGACTGAGAAAGATTAGATAAATTATGTATACTGCATTGAAACAGTTGAGGGAGAGAACAGTTTAAAAGTGATGTATGATTGGGTATTATGGTTATGACAAGAGTCCAGAATGAAGGTTGCATAGTGGAGTGTACTGGGGGAGGGGAAGTAGGGAGGGATTGTAACTCAATTAAAGAATTTTTCTTTTACTTTTCAAAGAGAAGAGCAACTGAGGGGGGAGGTCGGCAGGGAGAGAAAAACGCAACAATGAATGAACGGAAATCCAAAATCTTTGTAAATGTTCATTACAATTATTAAAAAAAATTAGTTAAAAAAATAAGAGCATAGGGTTTTATACATTCTATTAAACATAGGTAACTTGTGGTTGCTGTGAGGCTGAACACTCTGACACTGATGTGTCAAATGCATTAATGGTTGGCTACCCAATGCGGACAGAGAGTAGGGTGGAGCTCCCCGATTAAACAAGTGTGGAAGGAGGAGTGGCATCCACTTCCATAATAGCTTGCCTCCGGAAACCCTATGAACCTGGAGAGAGGATGAAAGGCACCCAAGCATCAAGGACTCTCCTTCATAGGGTCGCTCTGAGACGCCTCCGACTCGATGGCACTTAACAATAACAACTCAACATAGTACTTAAAGTTTTAGCTAGTGCAAAATCAGCAGGAACAATACAGCATATGATTATATTACAAAGAAGAGGACATGTACTCTGAAAGTCTCAGAGAGGAAACCGAGAATATACCAAAACAAAGAAAATAACAAGAAAATGCTTGTTAAGAAAATAGAAAAACACAACAAAAAATAAATTTTCATCACAGTAGCAACAAAGATTATAAACACTGAGGTATTACTAAATAAGATCTGAGAAAACTTAAAAAAAAAAAAACAAAATCCCACACAAATCAAAGTTACCTGATCAAAAAGTGAGATATGCAGTGATATGGAGAGGAAAATTCTTTTTATTAGTTTTAGAATAAAATTATTATGCCTATAGTTTTCTTACGAGAAAGTCAGCCATCATGGTCTGTTTTGCTTGCTACCTTCTAGAATTATATGCATATGTGGAAAATAAACTAACACATACACTAGCAAAAAGGTATGCACAATACAACTATTATAGGCTGGATTTCCCCCCAGTCTAGTGTCCAATTTAGCTCCAATTTAGGGAGCTCCGGTGGTCTAGTGTAGGAAACGGTGCTGCAATCCCAAGGGCATGTGGTTCAAATTCACCAACTGCTCTGGAAGAAGGATGGACAATCTTCCTATGTGATTTATTTAAAACCTGCTGGAGGGTCAGCTATGGGTTGATTCTGACTCAGTGGTATTCAATAAGTGTCTAAAGATTGGAAGGGAGGAAATTCCCCCAAAATCTTTGTAAGCACCAACAGGAAACTTTTTAAATAATTAACAATCTGATAGTTTGGATCACTATTACGTAGTCACAAAGAATGAAGTAAGACATTGATGACAGAACCTTTCTTTGAATGGCTGAACCTCTACCAGGATTCTCTGGTCAAACAATGAGGGAAATAAAGGTTGTCTTATCAGTTCCTACTGAGCCTCCTTAGTAAAGGAGACTGGCATTTTCTTTGACATTATTTGGGGCAAGACAAAAAAGAATTGCTTGTCACTAAAAACCAAAACCAAAAAAGTACTGTGAAATCATGAGAGAGAGTGGGGAACAGAGAGAATGGGAGAGACGGAGGAGAAGGGGGAGAGGAATAGAGAGGATTGCAAATATATTAACCTTTACTAAGATGGAAGGGAAAGGAGCTCTGGTGGCCTAGTGGTGAGAAGTTGCACTGCAATCCTGAAGGTACACAGTTTGAATCCACCAGTGTTAAACCTCTATGGGAGACGGATGGGCAATCTTCTCCCAGGCAATTAACTTCCTCTGAAAACCCACTGGAGGGTCAGCTATGGGTCAGTAAACAACTCCACAGTAAACAAGAAGAACAGCTTGATGTAAGGGAGCTCTGGTTGCTACAGTTGCACTGCCAATCCAGATGCTGGTGGTTCAACTCCACCAGCTGCTCTGCTTTGTGTTAATTTTTGTATAAAATATAAAGTATAAATTCAATTTCACTGTTTGGCAAGAAAAATTTATATAGCTCAACAACAAAGAGACAAATGATCCAATTAAAAATTGAGTGGAACCTGGAAGAGAATCTAAATGCACAGTTCTTTTTTCTTTTCTTTTAATAGCTCTTTATTTTTTTAAATTTCATTTAAAAATACATATTTCTTTAATAAAGACATATAACTCCGGTGATTAAGTGGTTCAAGCACTCATCTGTTGCAGTTGGCACTAACCAGCCATTTGACTGGAGAAATAAGTGTTAATTTGCTTCCACAAAGATTTACAACTTTGGAAATCTTGGAGCCATTCTATTCTATCTTATAAAGTTGAAATTGACTCAAATCTATAGCTGTCAAGTCAATTCTGTCTCAGAACAATACTATAAGTCAGGCCCAACTGTCCCGCAAGATTTCCAAGGTTGCATTCTTTAGGGACACAGACTGTCAGATTTTTCTTGCACCAACTGGCTGATGGGTTAAAATTAGCAATCTCTGAGAGCAGTCAAACTCTTAGTTGTCATGTTACCAGGGCGGAGTCAGTGTTGTCTTGCACAATAATCAACCAAAGCACAGATTTACTTGTTCTTACTTTCTAATATGTAAAGAACAAGTTCCTATGTTTTCCCTACAGCAATAAAGATTTGCTTCTAGGTATGAGTAACATTTGCCTTTCTCCCAACCCCACAGCATCCTCCTAGAGAATCAAAACCTCTTTTAGAAAGAAACAGAGTATCCAGTAAGCAAGGTAAGAATGGGTTTACTAGTGTTTATTTATGAATCTGTAATGAACAATTTCTGTGGTGACATTATTCATTATAGATTCGAAGTAAGCACAAGTAATCCCTGCTTGCCCTGTTTATATGGGAAATTTGTCCCTCATACAGCTGCCTAATACTATCTCATGTATACAGTGTTCTTAATTACATGTTAAAGTCCCTCAAAGAAAATACTGAATATTGTGGTTCTTTGTAACTTCTAAAACACATAATCAAATAAATGCATATGATTAAGGAATTATTTAAAATAATTAACAGTGCATTATCTTCCAAATCTTAATCTTTAATAAGAATAAGAATCTGGGTAATATCTAACAATCTCAACAAGTCAAAGTTTCTAAAGAAAGACAGCATAAAGAGCTAATATGGGAATTTCCCTTTTTGTTTATTAATTGAAGATAACTTCTCAGATGCTTTGATTAGAAAATATGTCAGAAGCTCATTGTTTGTGTCCTTATAGGACTTAGCAAAACTCAAAAACATCTTTGTAGTATAATATTTCTGAGGGAAAGGGACTTTTGAAAAATAGCCTTTTGCTTCCAAAATGCTGAGGTTACTCATCCTCCAATTCCCCAAGATCATTAAGACCTGTTTGTTTGCCTTTCTCTTGTGCATAAGGAAACTAAACAATGGCTTCTTCTTACTCAATATGGAAATAACTCTTAACCCAAATTTCTGCCTGGGGAATTTCTCTAGCATAATAGCATACTGAAAAGAAAATCCTATCCTTTCTCTGTCTTACTACAGCAACATAAAAAGATTTATATCATTGCTAAGTGGTATCAAGTAAATTTTTACTCATAATGACCCTGTACGATGGAGCACAACCGCTCTTTAGTGTTACCTGGATTATGGGACACAATCTTTATGTAAGAAAAACGATGTATTTGTTATGTGCCATGAAGTAGAAATGACTTATAGTTGACTCCCCTGTGGATTTTCAGAGGGTATAAGTTGCATTGGAGGAAGCTGCCCATCTTTCTCTCACAGAGTTGCTTGAGGAACACACACACACAGACACACACCCCCAGGATGTATGTGTGTGTATTGTTAAGTGCCAGAGAGTTGACTGTGACTCAGGTGCCAAAAAGATGAGTGACTCAGAGCAACCCTATGTGTAACTGATCTGAACTTCCCCTATCTTGCGTCATCTTCATCATCCCCTAATACGCGTGATCCTGTTTATACAGTCAGTGTGTCAATCCGTCTCATTTAAGGCCTTCCTCTTTTCACTGGCCCTCCATCTTACCACGTATGATGTCCTTCTCCAACGAATGGTCTCCTTATATGCTCAAAGCATATAAGACAAAGTTTCACGATCTTTTCCAGCAAGGGACATGATAGTTTCACTTTTCCCAAGATATGTTGGTTTGTTCTTTTAGTAGTTGTGGTGTTAGCCTAAAAGTGGACTTTTTTTAGCCATTACAAGTATCTCCCTCTGGTCTCCAGCTACCTTAACTGCAGACACATGGTCTTGCAAATCTTCAACAGCTGTGGGACTAGGATAAGACAAAGAGTGCTCCCTACACTGGACAGCAAGACTTGAGGTGAGCAAGACTCGTGGAATCAAGACTTGAGAGACTCTGAAACAAGATCCTGGTGATAAAAGAGACTGCAACATTGCTGTGGAGAAACTGTCATAAGCAGAGGAGCCCTGAAATAAAGCCACAGTTTAAACTTTGCTGTTCTTGCTGGATGCTTGAAGGAGACACTGACTTGTAACTGCACTGAGGAAAACCTTTCTAGATAATTTGGAGCTGACTGCTGAACTGAAACCAGAGCCTGAACTAAATGAGAAATTGTGCCATGGAACTTGGGCTAAAACTTGGATTTGCATTGGGTGATGTTCTTTGCTTCCCCCATTCTTCTACTTACTTCCTTAAGAAACTCCATTCTCAGTACCACAACTGTGAATCTTTGAGTCAACAATGAATAAACGAACTTCTTGCTGTTGGTGTGGTTCTAGAGGCACCAAGGGGCTAGGCTACTGGCTCTTTATCTGCTCTCTGTTCTGGGGTGGTGAGGGGATGTTTTCTTCTCACCCCTGCTGGCCCTTTCAGAAAAATGCTCATAGCCCTGTGCCCCCATGTCCAGGATTCTCCTACTTATACACTGTCCAGGGTATATTCAGTACTTTTCTCCAAAACCACAACACAAAAACATTGATTCTCTATCTGTCATCTTTATTAAGTATCCAGTTTTCAGATTCATAACAAGCAATTGAAAAGACCATGATCTCGATAAGGCACACTCTAGTCTTCAAAATAACTCCTTTGCTCTTTAGTAATTTAAATAAGTCCTTGACAACTTATTTTCCCCAAAGCAACACACCTTTTGATTTCTTGATTACTGGTACCAACGGTGTTTATTGGGGATCCAAACTAGACGAAATCATTGACAACTTCAATTTTTCTCCATAGTGAGGATTTTGTTTTCTTGATGTTGAGAATGCATGAGATTTTTGTTTTCTTGATGTATGAGAATTCATATGAAGGCTGTATAGTGCGTGATACTCTGCAGCAAACATTTCAAGTCCTCTTCACTTTCTGCAAGCAATGTTGTATCATGTACATAATACAGGTTGTTGATCAGTCTTCTTTTTGATCCCACATTGTTTTTCATAAAGGCTAGCTTTTCAAGTGATTTGGTCAGCATATAGACTAAATAGGTATGAAGAAAGGATACAGCCCTAAAGCACACCTTTCTCAATTTTAAACCATGTAGTATTTCCTTGTTCTGTTCACACAATAGCTTCTTGGTCTAAGCATAGGTTTCACATGAGCACAAGTAAGTGTTCTTGGATTTCCATTCTTCTCAATGGAACAAGAAGTAATATTTTGTGATCCAAATAGTTAAATGCATTTGCGTAGTCAGCAAGTAGCCATCATTTGTTACATTCCACATCATTAAAAGCCTCTGTATAGTCAATAAAATTTTCAAAAAGAAATCTTTCTGGTATTCTCTTGATTTCAGCCAAGATCCATCTGATATCAGTTATGATATCACTGGTGTCACTGTTGTTGTTATTGTTATGTGCCGCCAAGCCATGACTTATAGCAATCCTATGTACAGCGGCTTTGAACCCTGCCCTGTCCTGAGTCAATCTCTTATGGCAATTCTCTGTCAATGTACTATTTCAGGAATTTTTGGATAATCTTCAGCAAGACATTGCATAAGATATTGATGATGATGTTTGATAATTTCCATAGACCTCTTCCTTTGAGAAAGAGAATATGGACCTCCAGGAAAGGAAGAAATAAATGTTATAATTTTTAATTCCAATGCTATGATTATGATTCTACTTTGCAGTTGGCTTATAGGAGGAGTGTGTATATATATATTATACAAACATAAAATTTATTTCTTATAATTACTAGTAATTTTTTGGCCATCAATTGTACATGGACAAAAGGCACAAACATATGTGACTGGAATGGTTTTGCGGTAGCAAAGTCAGCATTAAATGCGATTTTATACAATAGGGTTCAAGTTTTCTTTAAACACTGCATAGACAGACATATATAGAGGGATACAAACACACACACACACACACACACACACAATCTCTATCTCTATTATCTCTATATAAAGATTATAAAAAAATGACTGGACCTGCACATCAACAAAGAATTGCCTGAAACGCAGGCTGGGTTTAGAAAAGGCCATGATACTAGGGATATTATAGCTAATGTCAGAGGGGTCTTGGCTGAAAGCAGAGAGTATCAGAGGAATGGAAAGGAATTTGACTGTGTGGATCACAACAAACTGTGGCTGACTCTGAGAAGAGTGGGAATCCCAGGACACTTGATTATGCTTATGCGAAACCTGTACTTGGACCTGGAGGCAGTCATTAGAACAGAGCAAAGATGTGTCTTATCTCCATACCTCTTTAATCTATTTGCAGAACAGATTATCCTGGAGGCTGGGCTCTATGAAGAGAAATGTGGCATCAGGATTGGAGGTAGCCTCATCAATAATCTGTATTTTGCAGATGACACAACTCTACTTGCTGAAACTGAGGAGGACCTGAAGTGCTTGTTGAAGAATGTCAAGGACTGGAGCCTTCCATATGGATTGAAGCTCAACATCAAGAAAACAAAAATTCTCACTACTGGGCTGACTGGCAGAATCATGTTAGATGGTGAAGAGATTAAGATTGTAAATAGCTTCAGTTTATTTGGCCCCAAATCAACAATCTTGGTACCAGTAGCCAGGAAATTAAAAGATGAATTGCACTGGGAAAGTCTGCTGTCAGAGACCTCTCCAAAGTACTGAAGAGCAACGATGTCAGTCTGGAAACTATGGTGTGCCTGATCCAGACCATGGTATTTGCAATTACTTGCTATGCATTGGAAAGCTAGACAATGTCCAGGAATGATAGAAGGAGAATTGATGCCTTTGAGCTGTGGCGCTGGAGAAGAGTATTATACTGCTAGGAGAACAAACAATTTTGTCCTAGAGAGTGTGAAACCAGGCTGCTCCTGGGAGGCAAGGATTCTGAAGATTTGTATGACGTACTTTGGACATGCTGTAAGGCAGGACCAGTTCTTGGAGAGAAACGTCATGCCTGGGAGAGTGGAGGGAGAGTACAAAAGAAGACCATCGATGAGACAGATTGATTCAGTGACTGGGGAAATGGAGGTAGGTGTATTAGAGACAGTAAAATTGGCACAGGATAAAGGAGGGTTTAGGGCAGTTGTATATAGGATCGCTATGAGTCGCAGACAACTTGATGGCACCGAATAACAACAATAACACACACACACACACGTATGTATATACACATACACACACACACACACACAAACATGAGAGAGTTGAACCAGTGGATAAATCTGTGTTTTTGCAAGAAAGAGTTTCAAACAATATGTTATCATTCCTCTTTGAAGTCAAATATGGAAGGAAATATAACTTGGTGACAAAATTGTATTCTTTTCATAGAGAAATTATTAAAGAAAAGTGGTAATGCAAATTTAGAGCTGAAGACAATGTTAGAGATTGTGTATGGCCTATCACCATCTCCTTTTAGTTTTCTAATGGAAAAAACTCAACATTAGTAATGTCAATAAATAGGCTTCCTAAGTTCTGATGATGGGAGAATGATGATGGAGAAAAGGTTAAAATATAACCTGAAAACTTGACTTCTAAAGCATAAAGTTGAGTGAGTGTATGTCTATGTGTGTGTGTGTGTAATATCAAGAGGGGAGACAGCTCTTCCTTCTCCATTAGGGACACGATAAAAACCTTTTGATTAACAATTACTTAGATATTAAGTCTCAATTTTTGAAGTATAGTACATCTTACTGTAGGTGCCAGTGTAGTGAATTTCAACATGTCTTCACCCTATGTACAACAGAATAAAATCCTGTCCAATTTAGTACCAGTCTCTCAACTATGATATCTAGAAATTTCAAACAAGTCAACTTTTCTACAGATAGTATCAAGGCTAGTATCAGAGCATTTCTTTTGTTCTTTGCAACTGAAGATTGATTAGAAAGTGTGCTGACAAATGAGTGCTTTGGCCGCTTTAACACTCTTAAAACGTTTGTGTTGCTGCTCTTCAAGGAAATCAAACTCATGTGTTTTTCTTTAGTCATGATTTTAAAGACGAGGCTATGATTAAAATTTTCCCTGTTCTTATTGGTATAATTTTAGATTGATAAACCATGTCATGTGCAAGATATTAAAAAAAATCCTCATTTCTTTCAAGGAGTTTTTGTTTTATCTGGCAGACTTGCATGCAATCAACCAGCCAAAACAAAATGGGAAGAGACTAAGCCCTTAAGTAAAGTACAAATGGAGGAAAATAGATTATGAGTGAATTTTATAAGGACAGGTTCCTAGAGAATGAAACTGAGTATTGAAAGTTGAGTAAGCCTGGAAAAGTTGAGAAGAATAAAAAGTATTGAAGCACATGGTATGCTGGAAGCATAAAAAAACCCAAGATAAGTTCAAAAGCAGAGCTGGTGTTCTAGCTGATTCGGGACGTTGTCCCAAAGTCTAGATTTGGCTAAGTCTGTGCAAAGCACAATGAAAAAATGTACACTAAACACACATAGAGAAGGGCTGCATTGCATTGAATTGAACTGCATAAATTTATCCTGCTCCTCAGGCTTAACCATGTATGCACTCCTCTACTTCTCTCTTGGGCTATGAAAAGATCTTTTTTCAGGTCTCAGTTCTTTTTATGAGAAAAACAGATGGATTTTTTTTTGCACAATCATATAGAAAATTAAAAAGTGAACTCAATCTTTTCTTCTCCCTTTCTATCACCTACTACCTCAAAGGTCAGATATAAACTGGGTCTCTTGACACCCAGCATGGTTATTAGTTGCCACTGGCCTGGTTCTGACTGACAGCAAGCATATGTGTGTAGAGTCTCAGTGCATTCTACAGGGTTTTCAGGGCTGCGACCTCATGGCCTCATGGTAGCACATCACGTGCCCCTCTTCCAAATTACTTCTGGATTGGGGTAGCACATCACATGCCCCTCTTCCAAATTACTTCTGGATTGGTTCGAACTGTCAGTCTTCTGACTGGCAGTAAAAAATGTAACCATTTGTACCACTCAAGGACTCCCCTTGAATCACATTTGCCCTAACTTGTTTCAAGGAGAAAAAACAGAAATAACATGTTTCCTAAGCTTTTGCTGAGGGTCCTCTGATGGATTGGTGATGTTTCACATGACTATATTTTTTGAATCATAGTTACTCCCTAGATTTGAATTAAGTATCAATGATAACATTAACTAAAGAGTTGGTCATTTGCTAAATATTCTTCAACCAATGAGTAAGAACTAGCATTTCCATTGAATTTTCATTTTGTTGTATGCTATTTATTCAATTTGACAAAATTATGCTGAAGTTTTACTCAAATACATGAATATAAGGACAAATATATGAGAAAGCAAAACCTTTCATCATTATTAATAAACGAAACGTGTGTATTCCATTAAGAACATGCTAAAGGAAGAACTGAATGCTTTTATTATAAATGTCTTCTTGCAGATTAAAAGTGTTGGTCTAGTACCAAGTTCCACACCCACCCAAGGGAAAATAAAGAATTATGATCTCATTATTTTTTTTATATAATATTTTTTTTATTGGGAAAAACATATTGGGGGTACAAGGAAGGAGGTGAGGGTTGGGGGCAGAAGGGTGAGGATGGG
>NW_006399878.1:9502388-9505050 GCF_000299155.1 Elephantulus edwardii | reverse complement strand
TGCACAGTTTGGTCGGTGGGGGGAGCAGGTGAAGGAAATGATGAGGGTCCAGTGGGGACCAGATGCTACAGAGGAATGACAAGCATTTTCCAATAGTAATTAAACCAACTGTCTTATTGATGATCTCATTATTTTTAAGATTCTGTTATTTAGTAAGAAAAATATAAGCCAAATGTGAATTTTACTATAGCTATGAAATAGAAAAGAAATAAAAATAATCCCAAGAAATGCTTTTTTTCCATTTCAATAGCATTTTAAAGGGATATTTCCTTATGCTTCTTAAAGTGAAAAAGAATCCATGCTCTTCTGGTAGATGGTTTGCATGAATTTTGAAAATGAAACAAAAACAACTTATTGTCCTATTATTAAAACAAGAGTAATTTCTTAAAGTGTCAATGAAAATAGTTTTATTAGAAGAGCTACATCACAGAGGATAGGATGGGCTATTTCTTGCAAAATAGGTAAGGGAGAAAGAAAATATGAGTAATTTGTTTTTTAAAGAGGGCAAAAAGAAAAGAAACTAGATGTTCATTATTTACCTTAAAATAAATTACTTGTGTTCTTGGTTAAGAATTAGTAATTTACTAATAGAACTGACATCTTTTGAATTTGAATTTGACAACACCTAGCAGAAATCCAAACGGTGCAGAGGTTAGAGAGCTTTAACCAAGAATGTTAACTATGAGATGAGCTGTAGCAATCCATCAACTTCTAGAAAGATGTGACAATCTGCTTATACTCTATTTTATTAGGTCTCTATAAGGCAGGATGACTTGATTGTAGTGGGTTTTGCAATTTGAAGCAACACACTAGTGATGATGGAATATCTGGTGAACCAGTGGAGAGGGAGTTGGGCTGACGACGGTGGTGTGAACCCACTAGGTGATTCAAGGGAGAAATTTGGGTACTCTCTCCTTGTGGGGTTTACAGCCTATGAAAATCTAATGTAGCAACAGCTATGAGTGGATTCCACCTTGAAGGTAGTGAGTTTGAGTATTTTTCATAGATACAATGTTGTTATTTTGTGCTATCAAGTCAGAATCTACTCACAGTTGACCCTCCTGAGGAAGCTTGTGGATTTGAACCATTTGCCTTATAATAATAGGCATTAATTGATAAAATTTAGGGAAGGAAAAGTGAATACTGAGAAGTCTATGAATTCTACATGTCATATCTCTAAAAATGTTTAAAAGCCCTCTAAGTAATTGGGAGCCACTTCTTTTTCTGAGTTCTTAGAACACAACGTTCAGTAGAAGGGTCAGGGAAAGAAGGTCATGGTCTCCACGGGAAATATGCAGGCAGCACAGATGCGCGAGTCAAGCTGTGTTTCCCACAAACTCCATGGCTCCTCTTGAACACAGGAAGGGAAAGAAAAATCCTTCTAAAAAATTAACCACATGTTAGTGTTGACGTGTTGCCAGGAACACAGACAACCCTAGAGGATTTGTTTCAAATCAATATTGATGGAACCATGTGGTGGGTCAGGAGAATGGCACATCCTACCCTCAGAGTTTATAGGGCTAAGTATTTTTACTTAGAGAAAAAAGAAAAACTTCCAAAACAACAAAGGGAATGAGACAGGTGCCTTTAGCTGTCTGACAATCTTAAGATAATTTAGGTTAGAGTGATAAAGTGAATTTACTTTCTAAATCACACTCTCATTTAATAAAATCACCACAGGCAAAGGGGAATGTTTTTACACAGGTGGCTTGTGACAATAGAGTCTTCCTAGTGAGTGAAAGCATTTTGCTTAAGTTTTTAAAATATTTAGTAAGTGTCATTATTATAATGTGTAAAAGAAAAACTATGTCACATTACCATTACCAAGGTCAAACTGAAAGTATTTTAGTGTATACAAAACATATCCCAGCTCTCTTCATCTGCCAAAAACTCCTAGAAAGTTGATGAACTGTTTTTTTATGGAGGGATCAATCTGATGGTATAAAAACAGAATAACTGCCCACATTTAATATTTCACATATTTTCTCTCAATTAACAGCCATTTTCCTAGAGACAAATTGTGACAAATTGCAACTTAAAGATATACCTTTGAAATATAATACTTGATATCTAATATCAAGGTTAGAAAGAAGTAAGCATTTAACAAATAATATCATACCACTTATTTAATGAGCCTCTCAGTATAATTTTGTTAAATGACAGAAAGGGAGCATTGGTGGCCTACTGGTAAGGAGCTGTGCTACCAGCCCAAAGGCCTGTGGTTCAAATCCACTAGCCGCTCCATGAGAGAAAGACGAGCAATATCCTCCTGTGATGAAACTGCCTCTGAAAACCCGCTAGAGGGTCAACTAGTTCTGACTTGATGGTACTTAACAACAAGAACAAATTACAAATAGCTATATAGATTTAGAGAGCGCTGGTCGTCTAGCCGTTAAGGAGATGCACTGCCAACCCCAAAGCAGGCAGTTCTAATTCACCAGCTGCAATGTGGTGGAAGGATGGTCAATCTCCTCCCATGCCATTTACAGACTCTGAAAACCCACTGGAGCATCATCTATGAGTTGGTCTGACTCAAAGGCAATGCCTTGTTTGTTGTTGTTATGTAGATGTAAGAGCTCTGGTGAATCAGTGTTCTTTGTGAATCTGCTTTTTTTTTTTTCTATAGTTATATTTTATTAATTTTCATAAACATTTACAGAGA
>NW_006399878.1:9494590-9500583 GCF_000299155.1 Elephantulus edwardii | reverse complement strand
GGCAGTGTAGTAGGATTTGAAATCAGGGAGTGAGATACCTCCTACCGTTCTTTGTGGATCTGCTGATGCAAAGGCTAGCAGTTCAAATCTACCGGGTGCTCTGGTGGAGAAAGACAGTCTCCTCCCATGAAGATTTACAGTGTTGAGAAACTCAATGAAGGGTCATTATGAATCAGAACTGAGTGGATTTATGGGTGTGGTTGGTTTTTTTTTTTTGTTGTTGGTTTGTTTGGCTTGGTTTGGTTTGGTTGGCGGTGTATATTCCAGAAAAGTGATCTGACAAAATACAGAATTAAAAAAAAATCATTAATATCTATCTGTGCGGCAATCCTGAAGGCATGCGGTTCAAATCCACCAGCTGCTCAGTGGGAGAAGAAAGGGCAATCTCCTCCCACTCAATTAATTGCTTCTGAAAAATGTGCCATAAGGTCAGCTATGTGTTGGTTCTGACTCCACTGTATGCAACAACAACATCAAATGAAAGCCAGAACATTCTATTGAAAATAATTTTTAAAATGGTTGCAGCAGCACACTGACAGGATCTGCTAGAAATTCAGGATGAATTCAGTAGCAGCTATGAATGGGAGAGCATTATTGGTGACAGATGAATCTTGGCTAAAAGCAGACAATGTCAGGAGCATGTTAATTTGTGTTTTATTTACTATTGAATGACACTTGGCTGTATGAATCATAACAAACTATGGATAACATTGTGAAGAATAGGAATTCCATAACACTTAATTGTGCTCATGTGGAACCTATCATAGACAAGAACAGTGTTTTGAACAGAACAAGGAGAAGTGCATAGTTTAAAATCATAAAAGGCATGTGTCAGGGCTGGATCCTTTCACCAAAATTTTACCCAAATCTGTTGTTGCTTTATGTACTACTGAGTCAGAACTGACTCACAGCTGACCCTTGAATGGGTTTTTAGAGGCTGTGAATCACACAGAATAAGGCTGCTATCTTCCTTACATAGAGTAGCTGGTGGATGTGAATTGTGTATTCAACACATGTGAATCATGGCAGTGCAACTTCTTACCAATTAGTCACAAGAAGCTCCTCTGACATATTTAATTTGTATGCTAGACAGATTATGCAAAAATCTTGACTACCTGAAGAAGAATGCACTACCAGCACTTGTGGAAGACATGAATAACCTGCAATACATGGATGATATATCCTATTTGATGAAACTGAAAAGAATGTGAAGCATTTATTGATAAAGATAAGACTATTGCCTTCAGTACCCGGTTATACATCAACATAAAAAAAGAAAACTCCTGAAATGCGGGCCTTTTTCCACTCCTACTTCTGGAGAAGTCTGCCTCATCCTTTGGGATGGATAATGTCTGTGGCTCTCGGGCTTATTGATGTGAACGTAGAACTCGTCCGTGCTCGACACGGTGCACCAGATCGAAGAGGGCCACTCATCCTTTGGGATGGATATTTTCTTATAAATCTATCTTTTATTTCAACTTTATAAAAAACAATCTCGGCAACTGGACCAATAAGCAACATTATGATAAACAAAGAAAATATTCAAGTTGAGAACTTCATTTTACTAGTGAGCAATTTCACTGTCCAAGAAGCTGTACTGCAATCCTAGAGGTAGATGGTTCAAATCCACCAGATGCTCTGCTGGAGAAGGAGGGGCAATCTCCTCCTGTACCAGTCAGATCCAATTTGACAGCACACACACACAAAATAATAATAATTAATTTTTTAAAAAAAAATTCACTGTCAACATCATGGAATCAGCAGGTAAGATATCACATGGCATAGTCCATTGGGCAAATGTGCTGTAGAAAGTCTATTTAAAAGCAAAGATTTCACCTTGAGGAATATTTTTTTCATTATGTCATCTCCATTTTTAAAGCTAGATAATGGTTAATGAAGAGAAAAGGATAGATATATTTGAGTTAGGACCTTGGAGAATATTTTATTATCATTATCATTAAATTTTATTAATTTTAATGAACATTTACAGAGATTTTGGGTTTTCATTCATTCATTGTTGCACTATTTTCTCTACCCTCCTCCCCAGTTCGTTCTTCTTTTTTTCGACCCCCCCTTGAAAGTCTGTTTTAATTGTCCAATTGCCACAGTGCTTTGTCAAAGCCAGTTCTGATTAATTTCCTTTGTCAGTGTGTCCATTGCCATTCCCTATCACTCCTCCCTGAGAGAGACTTCACCCTGATTCATAAGGAAAAGGGGACGACGTATTCTCTTAGCTATTTCCTGCTGAAAAGGGACGCTGTATGTTTCAGGGTGAAGGATGAAGATCTTCTCTCACTACTCTAAAGGGCCCCTTTGGCAATATTATTGAACATACGATAGACTTTCAGAAAACCATGTCTTGGGTTCATGGAAACCTTCTGAGCCACAGAACAAAATGTTGCCTGATTGATTATAGGTTATTGTTAAGATCATATAATATATGTGATTGTACAATAAATACATACTGGGAAAAGCAGTATAGCCAAAAATACTCCAAAGAAGGGAAACCAGACTTCATTTCACTTACTTTGGATATACTATCAATAAGGAGCAGTCCGAGGACAAGGATATCACACATCCTCGGTAAAAAGGAATTGGTGAAAAAGAGGAAGACTCCACAAGGATGGGCTGACACAATGACCACAACAATGGGCTCAAAAATAGCAACAGTTATGAGAATGGTGAGGGACTATTGTATGTAAAATTGGTCTTGGGTCAGAACAGACTCAATGGCACTGAATGAGAACATTTTTGCCATTTGAGTATTTATTTCTCTATTTGAACCAGTGTCATCTTTTCATATTTTGGGCCAAATATTTTGAAGCCTGTTCTGTACTTGAATGAAAGAAAACTCATTGTTAGTGTCTTTGACTAATTTTCTTTATTTTGTGCCATCTTAATGAAGGTCACAATAAAGCTAGAGAGTGAACTCGGTATCCTTGTTCTTACCTGGATAGAGAGTTAAGAGATACCTAGTAGGAGGAGACTAAGACAGACTAGGAAGAAAGAAGGTCTGGGGCTCTATTTGCTAAAATGAACAGAAAGCAGGTCTGGGGATCTACTTCCTAGAATTAACAAATGGAAATACTATTAATTACAACAGAATACTGTCCAGGTTAGTGCTGGAATCTGAGTTCATTATACAGGGGCACAACAGTGGATCTAAATATACCGGGGATCATAACAATGACCTAGGATCAGGCAACCTTTTGATTTGTGGCCCACAAGGTTTCCATGAATTAACCCTGTGTAACCTAATAATCATAATCAATCTCATAAGCAGTGGAAACAATGAACTATAAAAATCAGTTGTTGTTCTGCTCAGATCTGGGTTCCCTCCCCCCTTTTTATATGTAATTCATAGCTTGTAAGAATCCAACTTTTGCAATAAGAAAATGCAACCAGAATGCACTAATAATGACGGGTGATTGGAATGCAAAAGTTTGGACTGGACAAGAAGGGTTAGTAATCAGAAAACATGGGCTTGGTGACAGAAACTAGGCTGGAGATATAATGATAGAATTTTGCACAGTCAATGATTTATACAATGCAAATATCTTTTATAAGAAACATGAATGGTGACTATATATATGGACTTCACCTGATTGTCTGCACAATAATCAGATTGACTACGACTGTGGAAAGAATTGTTGGAGAAAGCTCAATATCAGCTGTGAAAACTAGACCAGGTACTAACTGTGGAAAAGACCACCAGCTACTCATATGCAACTTCAAACAGAGGCTAAAGATAATGAAATCAAATCCACAAGAAACAAGCTTCTACCTTGAGTCTATTCCACTTGAATGAAAAAAACCATCTCAGGAACAAAATTGAGGCCTTGTACACTCATGACTGAAGGTCAAATGAGCAGATATCAAGAATATTATTCATAAAGAATGCAAAAGGTTATTACAAAGACGAAGGAGGAAGAAAAGACTGGGATGTATGTCAGACAAGACTCTAAATATTGCACCAGAACACCTAGAAGCCAAAGCAAAGAGAAGTTAGTCAAGAACTTATGGAGCTGAAGAGAATATTTCAAAGGGCAACTCTGTAAGACAAAGCAAAATATTATAATGAAATGTGCAAAGAGCTAGAGGTGAAATTAAAATTGTTAATAGTTTCAGCTTGTTCAGTTCCACAATCAATATGCTTAGTACCAAAAGTCAAGAAATCAAAAGACAAACTGTGTTAGAAACTCTGTTGTCAGGAATCTCTCCAGAGTGCTGAAGAGCAAGGATATCAGTTGAGAGAGTATGGTGCACTGGATCCAGGCTATGGTCTTTGCATTTACTTACTATGCATCAGAGAGCAGGATAGTCACCAAGGAAGATAGAAGAATTGATGCCTTTGAATTGCGGTGCTGGTGAAGAGTATTAAACATACCAAGGATTGCCAAAAGAACAAACAAGTCTGTCCTGGAAAGAATGAAACCAAGGTCCTCCAAGGAGGCAAGGATTTTAGGACTCTCACATACTTTGGGCATGTAGCCAGCAGGGACCAATCTTTGGAAAAGGATATCATAGAAGGGCAGAGGGAGAGGAAGGAGATGCTGTTGTGTTGCTGACCCAAAGGTGGGTATGTTTTGTGGTTGTTCATTGCTGTCAAGTTGAGCACGACGGTTTTTAGGAGAACAGTAGGTAGTATCCTCTCGTGTAATTTACAGCTTCTGAAAGCCCACTGAAGGGACAGCTCTGAGTCAGTTCCAGCTCAATAGTAATGAGTGAAGCATGAAAAGTATTGACACCCTTGGCATTTATCTAATGCAGCCATGACACCCACTCTAGGCTTTAGTTTGCTAGAAACTTTGATGCCATACTTCTTGCACTGACTCTTTTATAACAGAATAAATGTATTGAGTTTGTCCTCTCACCTTGTCTACCCAGGTCAAAGACCCCCTTCACTGCTAGTGTTTCAGATTTCCAAGTTGCCTTTTGAAACCTTCACTGACTATCATGGTATTACTTTGCCTTTTGCCCATGGTTTTTGTACCTCTATCTGTCCAACTCCTGGCTCTTAGGTTTGTTTTGCCACTTCTTATTCAAGAACCACAGTCCCATCACTTAGCTCCCTAGTGTTATCGTTGATTCTCCATACTTTGGACTTACAGCATTATCCAAATGTTGTTGTGTACCACAGAGTTGGAACCGACCCATAGCTGACCATCTTGTGGGTTTTCAGAAGCCACAGAGATTTTCAGAGGCCACAGGGGAGGAGAGTGCCCATCCTCCTGTTGGAGCAGCTGGTCACCTCGAACCACGTGTCTCTGGGACTTCAGCGCAGTTTCCTGCTACTAGGCCACCCAGAGCTCCCTCCTAATGAGTCTTGTATAATTTCAAGATAATTGCTTTTTTTTTTTTTACAAATTATCAAATACCTTTATTCTGTTATATTCAATATTAGCAATTGAATTCAGGAAAGCAACATTATCTATCTGTTATATATTAACCTCACAGGAACCCCTGTCATGAACTCTATGGCTGACCTCATTCCATAACCTGAGCACAGAAAGATAAGACAACTGACTTTTTTTTTATTGACTTCAATGAACATTTACAGAGATTGTGGATTTCCATTGACAACTGACTTTTTTGTCAACAGAAATGAAATAGAAAGCTAGAATTTCAACATAGGAATTCTGACTCCAGGGTCCACAATCTTAATACTTTTGTTTAGGTCTTAAGCAAAGAAAAACTTCTTTATTATTGTTGGGTGCCACCTACTTGCCTATGACTCATAGTGATCCTAGCACAATCTATCTGAATGTACTAGCCCTATGTTATGCCATCCCCAAGATCTCTGATATGCTCAAGTCCATTCTTTTTTTTAATTATTAAATTTTATTAGTTTTAATGAACATTTACAGGGATTTTGGGTTTTCATTCCTTCATTGCTGCACCATTCTCTCCACCCTCCTCCCCAGTTCGTTCTTCTTCCCCCGCCATCCGAATGTCTGTTTTAATTGTCCAATTGCCACAGTGCTTGTCAAAGT
>NW_006399878.1:9475392-9493810 GCF_000299155.1 Elephantulus edwardii | reverse complement strand
CAATCTCCATAATAGTCTATGTGTTTCCTACTGCCAAAGGGGCCCTTTAGAGTAGTGAGAGAAGATCTTCACCCTGAAACCCACAGCGTCCCTTCTCAGCAGGAAGTAGCTAAGAGAATACGCAATCCCTTTTTCCTTATGAATCAGGGTGAAGTCTCTCTCAGGGAGGAGTGATAGGGAATGGCAAAGGACACACTGAAGATAATTGCTTTTAACTGTACAGAACTAGGTTTTCTTAGACTATGCAAAGACTTTTAAAACTTTTATAGACTTCTTTCTCTATTCACTTGATCTCTATGCTATTCTTGAGTTCACAATTTACCTCATTTCGGCCTCCAGCTGGAAATATTCTATTTATTCTCCAGGGTCTAATTTATATGTCACCTCTCTATTATTCCTTTCCCACATACTTCCCTTTTAGAATTAACCGAAACCTGCACATTGTGCCTTTATCCCTTCTTTCTCATGTCCATTATAATAATTTTTCACTATTTCTGCAAGTACATTTTAAGTTCATTTGTGTTATTGTATATTTTTCTTTTGTGCTTCTTACAATTTCTGACCTTCCTAGAGGCAAATTTATAACCCTTCTACTAAACTGAAGAAGCTCTAGGCTACAGTCTTACTTTTCCATCTTCACCATGGCTAATGCAAGTGGAGCCCATGGTGACCACCTAATGATCTGACTGCTTGACCATCTTGCCAGAAAGCCAGCAGCACCATTCTTAAATGTTAAGTTCCCAAAACACTTTGGCTACAGAAAAGCAAACTCTGCGTACAAAAGGCTTCTTGAAAAAAGAATAGAATGGATTAAGTTTGAAGACCTAGGAAAGAAAACCTCTTAGCTTTTCTTGTTAGTCTTTTACCTCAGCAATTTCTAGAACTTTTATGTGGGTATATGTTGGTGATAAAAAGTCAAGGTGACAAAAGAAAACTAAGGAACAGCAGATGCAAACTCATCCACTGAGTCAAAAGATGTCCTGGGATAGAAAACCATGGCACTGGTAAGACATGTTTTGTGTTCCACTTTTGTAAAGTGTTTCTTTTAAGCATGTATACAAGCTAGAGTTGTGTTCATCAAATGGGTATTATGAAGATCTTAATACACATTTTTTACTTGGGATTTTAATTTATGTTATGTGGAAAACACTTTAAAATAGTAAAAACATTTGTGAGATTGCATTTCTTACGATTTTTGCTTTTTTACATTTCTTTCTTAGAGAATTCATTATAATATCCATGATCACATTAAAAGCTATGAGAGCCCTAAAGTTAATAGAATTACTTAGGGAATTGCAGGTGACTCAATAGCACATAACAACAACAATAGTTTTATTTTACCAAGCATTTTTCAAACAAATGTGGGCATGGAATCCTTTTATCCATTTGTTTGTTTTTCATAAGATACCATTTTAGGAAATGAGGACTCAAGTATTTCAGGTTTCTTGAGGTCAGAAGGAAAGTTACTCTCTGGGAGACTGGGGAGAACCCTCTCTCCATCAGCTGAGTCTCTACAAGAGAAGAGCTAAGACAGATTTCCTTTAGCTGAGCCTTCCAAGAGGAAAGAGTCTCTAAAGAACTACCTGGATATTGGCCACAGGTAATTTGATGTCTTTGAATTACCATGTTGTCAGGGACTACTGAATATCCTGCAGAATATCAAAAGAATGAACAAGTCAGTCTTGCAGAATGTGCAACTAGGGTACTCTCAGAGGCAAGGGTGGTGACATTTTATCGTACATACTTTGGGCATGGTATCAGCAGGGGCAGTCCAAGGGGAAAAATATTATCCTGAGAAATGTCAGTCAAAGATAGAAAAACCCTCAACTAGATGAATTGACACAGTTAGTGTAAAAATAGGCTTGTACATGGGAGATATTGTGAAAATGTTGACACAGCCTAACTGAGAAGTTCAAGAATTATATTCAAGCACACACAGATGCTTCCAGAAGTCAAGCAGTGGTATAAACATCTTTCTCATCACAACGGCTGCGTTTCCAGGTATGTTTCCTCAACCAGGTGAGCAAGACTTCTCGTTCTTAGAAAAAGTGCTCTTAGAAAGCCAAGCAAACAGGAAGTAGGAGGAAGTGGCATCATACGAGTAATACTTCCTTCTATTGTTCAGAGAGTTGCTATGAGTTGTAGTCCACTCTCCACCTAACAACAACAAAAACAAGTCAAGAAGATACAGAAATAAAGCTTCTAGGTGGCCTAGTGGTAGAAAGGTGAGCTGCAATCCTGAAGGCACATTGTTTGAATCCACTGGTTGCTCCACAGGAGAAAGATAAGCAATCTCTTACTGAGCAATTTATTACCTCTGAAAACCCACTAGAGGGTCAGCTATGGGTCATTTCTGGCTCAAGAGTACACAACAACAACAGGTATCAAAAAGATTAAATTTCCACAACTGATGATATAGAAAAAGATTTTTAAAAAGCCATAATATCCCACTAGATTTTAGAAATAAACTAATATGCAGACTTTTAGCTTACCTCTTCTATTTGTTCATATTTAAGTCATGGTTTTGAGAACTAAGAACAGCTCTTCAAAACATGCACACACATGCTAATACAATCCACCTCCTAAATGGATTTCCTTATTAAAAATAACAAAAATAATGATAAGAAGGCAAATAAAACTTAAAATCCATTATCACACAATTTCAGTAGGTTACTAAATTTGGCCCGGAGAGGGGGGAAAAAATCCCATTTTTTAACAAATTACTATAGCTCACCAACTGGATAATGTCTTGCTATGTTGAAAATAAGACCTGACTAACTGTAGGCAGTTTTATAACAGGAAATGTGTTGCATTTCCTTGACTATAAGCAGATGCTAGTGGAAGATATCCTAGAAAATTGGTATGCCTGGGAACTGTAATATAGTTTGGAAGCAAATCATACATATAAGGGAAAAATTACATAAACAATTATAAAACAATAGATCAACAATCTAAAAATGATAAAACACATCTGAGATATGCTCATGATCCCAGGAACATTAGAATCCTTAATTGAAGCATTTAATATTATAATCTAAATACATCAGGTTTATTTATATTCTATTAAACATACTGGAGATTTATTACTTTCCTTTCACTGACTCAATATTCCAAACTAATCTTATGATTGATCTTCACTTTGTACCATTTGCTGTTGTTATCTGCCACTGAAATGAACTGACTCGTAGCTGACCTTCCAGCAGGTTATTAAAGCTGTAAATTGCAGGGGAGGAGACTGTCTCTTTCTTCCACAGAGCAGCTGGCAGATTTCAAGAATGTGCCTTTTGGTTGGCAGCAAACTTCTTACTACTAGACCACCAGAGATCCTTTTGTTCTATCTAGGGCAGGAATATCTCTTCCACTTATGGGAAGACATACTGGTATAAGTTGTATGATGAAGTGCTTCAGTGAACAAAGTAATTAACTTTAGCTCCCAAAAGATCACGAATGACATTTGTAAGCAGTAGTTCCCAGAGTAATGGAATCATGTGAAATATAAACAGGAGGTGAAAAACTGAGACAATGATTGTACCACAAAAAGCCTGTTCTATAAAGAAGAGAACATTCCACCATAACTGCTATAAAATAATTCAATCTCTCCACTGGGCCAACTGGCAGCATCAGTACAGATGGTGAAGAGATTAAGATAGTTAACAGTTTTAGTCTGCTTGGCTCTAGATTAACACTCTTGGTACCAAAAGCCAGGAAATCAAGAAATGAATTGAATTGGGAAAGTCAGCTGTGAGGGAGCTCTCAAGAGTACTGAAGTGCAACGACATCAGGATGGAGACAAAGGTGTGCCTGATTCAGGCTATAGTCTTCGCAATTGTGTGCTATGCATCAGAGTGTTGGACAGTGACTAGGGATGACAGAAAGAGAATTGATGCCTTTTAGCTGAGTTGCTGGAGAAGAGTGTTGAATATATCATGGACTGCTAGGAGAACAAACAGGTTTGTCCTGGAGAGGGTGAAGCCAGAATGTTCCTTGGAGTCAAGGATTCTGAAGCTTCGTCTGACATACTTTGGGCATGTTGTAAGGAGGGACTAGTCCTTGGAGAGGGACATCATGTTTTGGAGAGTAGAGGGGTGGTGCAGGAGAGGAAGACTCTCGATGAGATGGATCGATTCTGTGACTGGAGTGGTGGGAATGAGTGTGTTGGAGACGGCGAGGTTGGCACAGGATAGAACGGTGTTTAGGGCTCTTGTATATAGGGTCGCTATGAGTTGCAAGCAACTCGATTGCACATAACAACATTCCCTTATTGGTTTTTTTCTTTTCTTCCTCAGCCCTCTCCTTCTCTGTTTTCTTACCTCCACTCCTCTCATCCCTTCCCTTTTTGTTTCTTTTCCTCTTCAAGGATAAACTAATAAAACCCTCAAACGCAATCAAATCTGGTCAGCTCCAACTCAGAGTGACCCTTCATCAGCTTTCAAAGAACTGCAAATATTTTTTTTATGTTTGATCGATTTTTATTATTAATTTCAATGAAATTTGACAGAGACTTTGGATTTCCATTCATTCATTGTTGCACTTTTCTCCCTTTCCAACTCTCCCCCACCCCCAAATACACTACCTTTTTGGAAAAGTAAAATTATTTCATTGTTTTACAATCCCTCCCCCCAGGTCCACTCCACTATGCAGCCTTAGCTCTGGACTCCCGTAATGACAAAAATACCTAATCACATATCCCTTTTTAAACAGTTTTCTCCCTCATCTGTTTCAATGCAATATACATTATTGGACCCATCTTTCTCAGTCTCCCCCCAACCCTGATGTCAGTCCTGTTTTACAACAGTGGCACCACGCAGTATTTCTTCTTTTGTGACTGAGATACTTTACTCAGCATAATGTCCTCCAGGGTCACCCATTTTGAATAATATTGCATGAGTTCCTTGTTTTTCAATGCAGCATAGTATTCCATTGTGTGAATATACCACAGCTTCTCTATCCATTTGTTTGTTGATGGGCACTTAGGTTGTTTCCAACTCCTTGCTATTGTGAACAAAGCTGCAATAAACATGGGTCCCTGACAGCTGACTTTCCCAATGCAATTCATCTCTTTATTTCCTGCCTGCTGGTACCAAGAGTGTTAATCATAGAGTCAAGTAAACAAAAACTGTTAACAATCTCAATCTTTTCACCATCCATAATGATGCTGCCAATTGGCCCTGTCTTCTCTGGTGAAGTGTCTATTTATATCTTGTGCCCATTTTTCAATTGGATTATTTACCTTTATCTTGTTGTGGTGAGAACTGCAAATCTTAACTGGAGGAGACTGTTCATCTTTCTCTCTCAGAGCCTCTGGTGGATTTGAAAAGCATGACCTTTGGATTAGCAGCACAAATCACGATGAACTATGACACCAGGGTGGCCTAGTGGCAAGAAGCTTTGCTACAATCCTGAAGGCACATGGTTCAAATCTACCAGCTGCTCTGCAGGAGAAGAATGCACCATCTGCAGTGCAATTAACTGTCTCTGAAAACCTGCCAGAGGGTCAGCTATGGGTTGATTATGACTCAGTGGTAGAAAACAACAATCTTGTTTATATGTAAAAGAGAAAGTGCCAGTTTATAGGGAAAAGTTATTGATAGCATAGAAATTTAGAAAAATTAATGGAGCAAAGAATGGAGTAGAGTTCACAGTGTAGGTAGAAGAGTGAATTCTAGGAGGGAGGAGGAATTTTATTACATTTAATCTGAGATGAAGAATTCATAAAAAGACATGGACAGGAACTTGAAGGAAGTTTTTTCAAGAATGTTTTTATTTCTCTTTGAAGAGAGAAATAAGTTTAGTTGTCAAAAGTTTATGGAGGTGAAGCTCACCAGAGAACTAATTTTAGTTGTCAAAAGTGTACAGAGGTGAGGCTGATCAGTAAAGGTTGAGGAATGTTCTGAAAGGATTCTCTGAAATAGCCTGTGAAGACTAGAGATATGTGTATCACATGTAAGAGAGTTGCAGGTCATGTAAACAAACCGAGTTTAAAAGGTATTCAATATAAAACAGTCACAAATGCCTGTTTCATACGTGAGAAGTTAAAATAACCAAGTCTACTTTTATGATCCTTTAGTATGAATTGAATCTCAACATCAAGAAAACAAAGATTCACACCAGAGGGCCAACTGGCAGCATCATTATGGATGGTGAAGAGATTGAGATTGTTAACAGTTTTAGTTTACTTGGCTCTGCAATTAACACTCTTGGTACCAGCAGCCAGGAAATCAAGAGATGAATTGCATTGGGAAAGTCAGCTGTCAGGGACCTCTCCAGAGTACTGAAGAGCAACGAGATCAGTCTGGAGACTAAGGTGTGCCTGATACAGGCCACAGTCTTCACAATTGCTTGCTATGTGTTAGAGAGCTGGACAATGACTAGGGATGATAGAAAGAGAATTGATGCTTTGAACTGTGGTGCTGGAGGACAGTCAGGAGAACAAACATACTCGTCCTAGAGAGGGTGAAGCTCCAGGCTGCTCCTTGGAGTAAAGAATTCTGAAGCTTCATACTTTGGGCATGTTACAAGGAGAAACTGGACTTTGCAGAAAGACATCAAGTTTGAGAGGGTGGAAGGACAGCGCAAGAAAGGAAGACCATTGATGAGATAGAATGATTCACTTACTGGGGTAATGGGGGAAGGTGTGTCAGAGACAATAAAGTTGGCACAGGACAGAGGAGGGTTTAGGGCTGTTTAGGGTCGCTATGAGTTGCAAGTGATTCAACGGCTCATAACAACAACAAAACAACCTTTCTGAGTGTCTAATTTTTGAATGATAAACCTGATTAATAGTTTACTTAATCCCAAACTTTTACCAAGAAACAGGAAGTAACTGATTTTTGTTTTACCTCTAAAACTAACAGACTGAAATAAAATTATGCAAATATATACAGACTGTTACCTTCAATTATGTATGATGTCAGAATATGCTTGTCCTTTAAATGCTATAAAACATGCTCTGTTAATTTTTTTTAAATCTCTCTCTGTATTCACCAGTTGTTGTTGAGTAACACAGAGTTGGAACCAACCCACAGCTGACCCTCCAGCCGGATTTCAGAGATAGTAAATTGAATGGGAGGAGATTGCCAGTGTTTCTCCTGCAGAGCAGCTGGTGGATTTGACGGGCATGTCTTTGTGCTGGTGATGTAATTCCTTACCACTAAGCCATCAGAGTTCCCTAAATGGTCTTCACTAGTTGGGGGGGGGGCGGGGAGTGGAGATTCCTATAAAATCATTGATTTGATGGAACAAACACTGATACTCTTATGGTAGAACAGCTAAAGTGTTTAGCTGTTGGTGGTTGGAGTCCACCCAGTTGCTGCACAAGGGAAAGGCCTGGTTATCTGCTCCCATGAAGTTCAGCCTTGTTCCCAATGTAGCTGCTCTATGAGGCTGGTCTGCCATGGGGGTTTTAAAAATCAACTTGATGACACTTAAAATCAGCAGCAAAAGAAAAAAAAAACACTCTATAATTTAATTCTATCATTCTTAAAAACAAAAAGGTATATTGCACACAGCCAGTGTTCACTAACAAGCTGTAGAAATGAGATAGAATAGTCATTACTCGTTTTATTAAACAACTCTCTTATTGCAGACATCTCTGCTCTTTAAACATATGAACACAACCAAAACCAATCCAGCTGCCCATGACAAGTTAACACAGTTCCTTAAATGGATTTTTAAAAACCCTCTAAAAAGTCAATCAATATATATATATGCCAAAAGCCCCACCTCAAATTCAGTGACTTCTAATTGGTTCCACCTCAGAGTTACCCTCTACTGGGTTTCTGCAGCTAAAGACCCTAATAGGAAGAGACTGTTTATCTCTCTCCCAAGGAACATCTGGTGGATTCAAACTCCTGGAGAAAGCCCTGGACTATGACACCTCCGCCAAGTAGGAACCAACCTAGTGGTTTTTCAGTGGCGGTAAATAGCATGGAGGTGACTGTGCTCATTTTTCTTCCATGGAGCATCTGGTGGATTCAAATTGTATGCCTTTGAGTTAGTAGCACAACTCCTTCCTACTAATCCATCAGATTTTCTTTAAATGAATGTTGTCTTTGTTGTTATGTATTATCAAGTCAGAACCAACTCACAGTTGACCCTCTAGTGACTTTTCCAGAGGCAGTAAATCACATGAGAGGAGACTGCCCGACTTACTCCCTTAGAGCAGCTGTTGCAGTCAAACCACGTGCCTTCAGCTTGGCACTGTAACGCCGTATGTCTAAGCCTATAATTTAAAATTCTCCTTAAAAATCTAAATGATTCATTGGCATTTTCTCTGACATTATAAAACTCTATAAGCAAATAAATAAATAATTAGGTTTTATGTGTGTGTGTGTGTGTGTGTGTGTGTGTGTGTGAGAGAGAGAGAGAGAAACAGAGAAAGAAAAATAGAAATAGAAGGATGATGTAATTAGAGGATTTGGGAGGGTGTCAGTAGATTAAATTCTCCTTCCATTATCATATTCAGTTTAGCTGAGTTATTATTGAATATCTTTTGATGTCAGAAACTATACCAGATGTGATAAAAAGAAAAGTATTATATCTTGAAAATCTTGGGAACTCCAGATGTGATAATTTAAACTGATAAATATGAAGGGCATAATTTAATACGTTCTCAAAGTAGGTAATAGTGAACTGAAGTGAATTGCTTACTTAAAACAAAACTACAAGATTTCCTTCAGCAGAGAGGAAAAACACATATTTTGAGTGGGAAGCATCAGATGAGCATATAGAAGCAAATAAAAAAAAAATAAGTATAGGGTACACGGAGGAATCTTTTTGAATTTGTAAACAGATATACTTCAAATTGTTTCAGTGGAGATTATATATATATATCATGAATTGACATTTACATTATAGGGTATTGAATGCAATACATAATAGGCATGAAATATAGAAGAGATAAATAACTTGTTTAATTCACATTTAATCGTGCAAGTATCTCAAAGTTTTAAATATATATATAATACTCATTTTTTATAGTAATAAATGTTTTAACTTTTCTTTGAAATAATAATACAGTTGGATTGCAGCCTTTAATATGGATTGAAGCTCAACTTCAAGAAAACAAAGATACTCATCACTGAGCCGATTGGCAGCATCATAATAGATGGTGAAGAGATTGAGATTGTTGACAGCTTTAGTTTGCTTGGCTCTACAATCAACACTCTTGGTACCAGCAGCTAGGAAATTAAAAGACAAATTGCATTGAGAAAGTCTGCTGTCAGAGACCTCTCCAAGGTACTGAGGAGCAACGAGGTCAGTCTGGAGACTAGGGTATGCCTGATACAGACCATGATCTTTGCCATCACTTGCTACGCTTCAGAGAGATGGACAATGACTAGGAATGATAGGAGAGTTGATGCCTTTGAGCTTTGGTGCTGGAGAAGAGTATTGAATATACCATGGACTGCTAGGAGAACAAATTTGTCCTGAAGAGGGTGAAGTCAGGCTGCTTGTTGGAGGCAAGGATTCTGAAGCTTCGTCTGACATACTTTGGGAATGTTGCAAGGAGGGACCAGTCCTTGGAGAAGGCCGTCATGCTTGGGAGGGTAGAGGGACAGTGCAGAAGAAGAATCCCCTCAATGAGATAGATTGATTCCATCACTGGGGTAATGTGGATAGGCGTGTTAGAGACAGTGAGATGGCACAGGATTTAGCAGGGTTTAAGGATGTTGTACATAAGGTCGTTATGAGTTGCAGGCAACTCAACTGCACATAACACCACCACCACCACCCCACTCTTAAACAACTATTGTTTTATGAATGGCTCCATTGTGCCTAGGAATGTTTCTACTGTGCCTTTAGAGTCTTGGGAATAATTCCAGAAGTTCATCTCAAATCTTTCAGATTGAATTGTATCTTCTTAAAATGTGTTATAAATCTTACTCTTTTATCTGTGGTGGTTTCGAGGAACAAATATGGGCAATCTTCTCCCATGTAAACTACAGCATTAAGCTAAGAGCGAGTTCTGCCTTGACGGCAATGAGTTTGAGAGGTTTTTGAGATTTAAAAAAACTCATTATTTACTATAATTATTCACAATAATCCACTTTTATTCAATTATTCATATACATTGTTTTATTCATTGACATTTTGTTTTAGAAAATAATCTTTGTACACTGTATTTTATATTATTGACTATTAATAGTAATTATTAGTATTTATGATTTTAATATCTGTTCTTTTTATCTCCTTGTCTCCTAAAGTCTCCCTTGAATCATATTCATTTCTTAACTCTTCCCCCTCCCACCTCTAATCTCTGCTGTCCCAATGATTTCCTCTTTCTATCTGATTAACTATCTTTGAAAACCTCTCAAAACCCAATAGAGGGTCAGCTGTGTCAGTTCCAACTCAATGGTACACAACAACACACATATCATATATACGCACAATTATATATATACACACACATACACAAACATATAGAGACATAGATGATATAAATGATAGAGAGCACAAGCACGAGCTTGGCTGGAACAGTACATAGATAGTGAATTGCCAGAACATCAAGTGGGATTTAGAAGAGGCCGTGGCACCAGGGACACCATCGCTGATGTCAGATGGATCTTGGCTGAAAGAAAGGAATGCCAGAAGAATGTTTATTTGTGCTTTATTGACTCTGCAAAGGCATTTGGGTGGATCATGACAAATTGTGACTAAAATTGAGAAGAATGGGAATCCCAGAGCATTTGATTGTGTTCGTGAGAAAACTATACCTGGACCAGGAAACTGTTGTGTGAACAGAGCAGGGGAGCACTGCATGGTTTGAAACTGCGAAGGGAGTTTGTCAAGGATGCTTTGTGTCTCCATACTTGTTCAATCTATGTGCTGAGCAAATTACCTCAGAAGCTGGAGTCTATGAAGAGGAGTGTGGCATCAGGGCTGGAGGGAGACCATCAATGAGCTGCATTATGCAGATGACACAACCTTGCTTGCTGAAAGTGAGGAGGATTTGAAGCACTGCACTTGTAGAAGATCAAGGAATGCAGTCTTCAGTATGCATTGCATCTCAGTATCAAGAAAACAAAGATCCTAAAGATCCTTACCACTGGACCAATGGGCAGTGTCATGATGGATGGAAAGGAGATTGAAACTGCCATCAGCTTTCATCTAGCTTGCATCCACAATTGACACACTTGGTATGAGCAGTCAGAAAATAAGGAGACATACTGCACTGGGAAAATCTGCAGTTAGGGACCTGTCCAAATTATTGAGGAGTAGTCATGTCAGTTTGAGGACAAAGGTGCGTCTGATTCAGGCCACAGTATTTCCGATTACTAGCTATGCATCTGAGACCTGAACAATGAATAAGGATGACAGAAAAAGAATTGATGCCTCTGAACTGTGGTGTTGGAGAAGAGCTCTGAACATTCCATGGATGGCCAAGAAAATGAATAGATATGTCTTGGAGAGGGTGCAGCCAGAGTGCTCTTTGAAGGCAAGAATGATGAGGTTTTGCCCAACATATTTTGGACATATTGCTAGGAGGTGCTATTTTTTGGAGAGGGACACAATTCCAGAAGGGTAGAGGGTAGACGAAGGAGAGAAAGACCCTCAACCAGGTGGCCTGACAAGGTGACTGGTGCAATGGGCTCTTGGGCATCAGCAAGTGTGAGGAGGCACAAGACAGAACTGGTTTCAGATATTTTGTTCAGTGTCACTATGAGTCATACTCGACTTGATGGCACCTAACAACAACAAATGCATGTGTGTCTTTCTCTCTCTCTCTCTCTGTGTGTGTTTGAGTACATATTTCTATTTGGTAATTACAATGGTCAACTTTTCTTTATCTCAATGCTGCCCAGGTTAATCATCGCTTGTCCTGGTCTTTGGAATGTTCTTTGTCTTCTCATTACATTTGTATTCTCTGATCCCTGCCCCATATGCTCCCTACATATTGTCACAGCAACATGCAGTATTTGTCCTTTTGGGACTGAATTATTTTACTGAACATAATGTACTGTAGACTCTTCCATGTTGTGTTGTACTTTAAGAATACTTTGTTGTTCTTTAGTTCTACACAAATAAACTTATTTTTTCTTCTGTTGTAGTTTGTTACTACCAAGTAGATTTGAACTCATGGTGACACCATGAACCTGGTTCGCAGGTGACTCTGGACTATAATAGTTGCGTGGTTCAGCCTCAGGAGCACTTTCTAATAAACCTCTAAAATCCACTCAAGGAGTCCAGGTGTGAAAACTACCAAGACATACATACAGATAAAAGATTTCAGACTGTCAGTCCAATCTTTTTACTTATAAATGAGAAAAGTGAAGACTACAGACAGAATCATTACTTCCTCCAAGCTAACGAATGAGAGGCAGGGGCCTGAACCCAAGGAGCCCACTTCCTATTAGTTCCCTCACATAGTTCAAATGTATCTAGGACAAATCTTGTCTTCTTTGAAGAGAAACTGGGAGTGGGGGTGGGATCCCAATTTTATTCTTTGCTTCTACCTTGTTACATTTATTCAGCAGGTTTTACATTTTCCCTGAAAATAACGTCATATCAAATTTTACTGTTTGTATTCAGTTACCTATCAATACTTAATCCCTGAAATGAGAAACGATGTTGGTACACAAAAATGACTCACTCAGGTCTTTTTCAATTTTTATTATTTTCACTTTTCCAGACTTTCTCATAAAAAAGGTCCTGAGACTCCCCCACCCCCTCAGTCATCGTCTGGGCAAATGGGGCCTTCACAAATTTTAAAGTTCCGTTAGGAGTAACTAACTTTTATTTCCCCACAACATTTTAACACATGCCAACTGGACAATGGAGAAAACAGACAAGCTAAGGAGAAAATTCCCCTTTCCGAGAGTTCTACTTTATTACTCTCTCTTCTAAGATCTATTGCCATATAAAATGTTTGCTGCTTACAATGATAATGATCTATTTATCTGGTATGTTGGCAAAGTGCACAGCATATTTTTTTAATTTTTAAAAAACATGTATACAACTTTCAAGGTAACAACATATTTGACCACTGGAGGTTTTCTCTTAAATAAAGTCAAATAGACCCTTGAAAAGCAACTTATCCTATAACTTTGTACTTTTTTACCAGGAAAACAAAAATTATGTGACTCGTTCTTACAGAAGCCTACAGGCATGGGGTTAGATAAAAATTTCATTAAAAATCTGCATTTCTAACAAAATGGAAAATTTGCAAAGCTACTTTTCATTTATGGGCACATAACTTGACATTATCCATCTTCAGAAACACACTACATACATTTTAGCAGTTATATGTGACACTGAGCCAATTGGTAGCACAGTATTAGATGAAGAAGAGATGAGGTTGTTAGCAATTACAGTTTGTTCAGATTCACAATCAACACTCTTTTTTATCATTATAATAATTCTAGTTTATTGTTATCATTCAAAGATTACATCATCTTGAAATAAAAATTTTTTGTTTGGAAAACATAGCCTTCTATAGTCTGTATTATCTCAATGTTATAACTTAGGTTAAATAGAGAATAGAGAAAGTACCTTCTTAGTGCTTAATATCTTTTTTTATTATTAATTTTAATGAACATTTACAGAGATTTTGGATTTCCACTCATTCATTGTTGCACTTTTCTCCCTGCCCCGAGTTCACTCTTTTCTTTCAAAAGTAAAAGAAAAATTCCTTCATTGATCAGGAAATCAAAAGACAAATTACATTGGGAAAATCTGTTGTCAGAGACATCTCCAGAGTGCTGAAGAGCAACAATGTCAGTCTAGATATAAAGGTGCACCTAATCCAGGCCATGATCTTCTCAATTATTTGTTATGCTTCAGAGAGTTGGACAATAACTAAGGATGGCAGAAGACGAATAGATGCCTTAGAGTTGTGGTGCTGGGGAAGAGTCTTGAACATACCATGAACTGCCAAGAAAACAAACTGGTTTGTCTTGGAGAGGGGGATACTAAGTCTCTCTTTAGAAGCTAGGATTTTGAAGTTCAGCCTCACTTACTCTGGGCACGTGGCCAGGAGAGATTGGTCCTTTGAGAAGGACATAATGCTCAAAAGGGTGGACAGACAGCACAGGAGAGAAAAACCCCAGATGAGACGGATTGATACATTACCTAGGGCGATGGGGGTTGATGTGTCAGAATTAGTGAGAATGGCTCAGGACAGGGAAGGGTTCAGAGCTGCTGTAATAGGGTCGCTATACATTGCAAGCGACTCAATGGCACATAAAAACAATAACATACTATGACAGGTTTGGAAGCAGGAGTGGCATCCACTACCCAAATAGCATGCCACTGGTAACTATATGAACTTGGATAAATATTGATAGTTTTAGAGGAGTTTCAGGCCTTTCATTCATAGGGTCACTATGAGTCGTGCTCTACTAGAAGAAAATCAACAATAATCAACAACATTATTTCTCTTCTTCTGAAATACAGCAACTGTCTTCTCTCTGTGTCTCTTTTATTTTTATAAATTATCTAACAGCTTTGGTATTTACATTGCCATTTACCTTAAAACATCAGAAGTTACAGTTTTAGCCATTCTTGAAAGATTCTGAAACATTTGACCCTCAACATTTTTACTTTGTCCTTTATATTATTATTATTATTAAGGGTGTGTGTGTGTACCGTCAAATCAGATCTGACTGGTACAGGAGGAGATTGTACCTCCTTCTACAGTAGAGCATCTGGTGGATTCGAACCACATACCTCTGGGATTGTAGTGTAGCTTCTTGCCATTAGGCCACCAGAGCTCTCTAATTTGTCCTTTTTTATTTTTAATGGTCCTCTGCTTGGCTATGTTATTTTATGTTTTCTCAAGTTGAGACTAATTTTCTCATATGCTTACTTACGTGCAGAAAACACTAATCTTCTGAACCAACTCGTAACTGACCCTCCATTGGTTTTCTTAAGCTACAGATAACAAGGGAAGAGATTGTCCATCTTTTACTCTGAGAGACTGCAGAGAAGCTTGACCTTTGGGTTAGCAGGGCCTCTTTTTAGGGACTACGTCACCAGAGCTCCTTCAACCATTAATCAAGGTGAAGTTCAAAACGGGGAATAGAGATGATGGAGCAGGAATGTATTTTAAGGCTGGCTGTTTGCTTCTCATTACACATGATGTTGGCGTCCTTTTAAGTACAATTGGATTGTTTTATAGTTCCAGAATATGATTGTAAATATTTTCGTGAATTGAGAATCTTTTTAAAGTTGAAATATGTCTTTTCTTTCTTTATAGTCAAAATACAGAACTTTATCTTACACATTATCTAAGCCAAGTGAATCATTTACACATTAAGTAATAAAAGTTTCCTTTCTCGTGATTAATTCTGTGTTTATTTCTTTCAACAAATCACATCAACACACATGACCTCATGTAATGACTATGCCTGGGGCTTAGAAGGTCCACATGCTTGCGTACAGCAAATAGTATTGTTGTATTACTCTGGTAACTGGTTCCCAGGGACCGCTGGATAGGCAGGCTTCTGGTCCTATGTTTTAGGTGAAAGTTTGGTGCAGGTGACACGATTAAAACTCTCAATCTATGAAATTTCCTGCCACCAAACACAAGCAGATAATAAATGTGGTCTAAATTGATTAAAATACCAGATCAGGAGGCTTCCTGGGATCTCTAAAGGCTATGTGAAACTGACATCACTCCAAAGCTGAGCTGTGCCTGCTTCTGATAAATGGCCCCCAGATCTGATTTTAAAATTTTCCTGGAAAATGAATACGTTTAAATTCTTATAAAGGTCTCCAGGCAGAATGAAATCCTATCCTGACATAGGTTGAGTATTGAGGTTGCTATACAATTAGTTGTCACATGAAATTGTCTTTCAGCCTGCTTCTCAGTACTTCTCAGTAGTGCTTGAACAATAAGAAAACTTGGGGGACTTTTAAAGAAACAAATGACACCAAAATGTAAAAGTTTCTTCAATCATATTAAAGGAACACACACAAGTATTTTAAAAAGCTGCCTATAATTTAGAATCACTCTTATAATGATGTTGTTGAGAAAATCATGTTTATGTGTTCACACACATTTGTACCCCAGCAGCACAGTGAATATCTTAGGGAACTGAGGAGGGTGCCTATGAGTCAGGATCCCACTTGAAAGTGATTTTTTTTCCTCAACAAAATATCCAGAATGTTTTGAAACGAGTCAGGTCATGCTCCTTTCCCAGTTCAAAGAAACCCATAGGTTTCCTTTCAGTAGGAATCCAAATTCACTATCACCAAGTAAGTAGTTGCTGTTACCTTACTTATACCTAGGACCAAACTTGCTACCACCACCACTTCTTTTCTATCATACACTTCCTGAGTTTCCAGTTGATTTTCAAACCCTACATGTTCATTCCTTCTGCCAAGGAAATATTAATTAATGCCAGATCAATCCAAAAATCACTTCCTCATTTTTTTCATGTGTGTATCTCTCTTTTTCACACACACACACACACACACACACACACACACACACACACACTGGTGGTAACCAACTATGCAACTATGTAACATCTCACTGAAAAGAGAAGTTTCTATGTTGCTTAGATTCCATGGTGCCAGCAGCCAGGAAATAAAAATTTCTGACATAATGCATTGGAAAAGTCTGCTGTCAGGGACCTCTCCAAAGTGCTGATGAGCAAACATGTCAGTTTGAAGATTAAGGTGTACTTGCTCAAGCCATGGTCTTTCCAATCACATGCTCTGCATCTGCAAGTTGGACAATGAATACGGAAGACAGAAGAAAAATTGATACTTTGAGTTGGGGTGCTGGAGAAGAGTGTTGACTACTCCATGCATTGCTGAAAGGGCTAACAGATATATCTTAAAGAAGGTAAAGTCAGGGTGATCCTTAGAAGCAAGGATAGTGATACTTGGTTTGACAATATTGGACATGTTGTTATGGAGTCTACTCCTTATAAAACGACCGCATGCTTGAGAAGGTAGAAGGACAGCGAAGGAGGGGAAGATCCTCAGTGGACTGACACAGACACTATATTAGGGGGCTTGAATGAGGCCCACTTGTTGTTAGGTACCACCGAGACAAATATGACTCATAGCCACGCTATGAATAACAGATCTGATCCCTGTCCTACCTTGTACCATTCTCATCTCTGACACACTTGCACACACTGTTGCAGTCACTGGTGTCAATCTATCTTATTGAGAGTCTTCCTCTCATTCACCAACCCTCCACCTTTCCAAGCATGATGTCCCTTTCCAAAAAAATAGCCTCTCCTAGAACTATGCCCAAAGTTTGTGAGACAAAGCTTTGCCATGTTGGCTTCCAAAGAGCACTCTGACTGCACTTTTCCCAAGACATGTTCATTTGTTCTTTTGGCAGTCCATGTGATATCCAATACTCTTCTACAACACCCAACCAAAAGCATCAATTCTTCTTCTGTTATCTTTATTCCTGGTCTTGGTCTCATAGCAAATGACTGAAAAGATAATGGCCTAAATCAGGCATACTTTAGTCTTCAAAGTGACATCATTGCTCCTCAGTAATCTGGAGAGGTCTCTGACAGGGCACTTGCCCAGTGCAATATGTCTCCTCATCTCCTGACTTCTGGTACCGAGGGTGTTGAATGATTCAAGTAAGATTAAATTATTGGAAATTTAAATCTTTGCTCCATCTATTATGAGGATGCTTACTTGTTCAGTGCTGAAAATTTCAGTTTTTCTGATGTGGAGATGAAATCCATATTGAAGGTTGTAGTCTTTGATCTTCCAAAGTGAGTATTTAAAATACTCCTTACTTCTAGCCAGCAAGGTTGTATCATCTGCATAACACACATTGTTGAGGGATCTTCCTCAGTCCTAATTTCACATTCTTCTTCGTAGCATTCAGCTACTTGAATAATTTGTTCAGTACAGACTAAAGGGCTGAATAGAAGATTCCAAAAGGCAGCATGGGATGACAATGCAAAATATTACAATGAAATGTGCAAAGAGCTGGAGTCAGAAAATCATAAGGGCCGGACTCATTTAGTATTTCTTAAGATCAGGGAACCGAAGAACAAATTCAAATCTAGAGTTTCTATCATCAAGGATGCTTTAGGCAGAATATTAAATGATCCAGGAAGTATTTAAACAAGATGTAAAGAATATACAGAGTCACTGTATCGAAAGGAATTGGCAGACACAGAAGAATTTCATGAAACAACATATGAGAAAGAGCCTATGGTGATGAAGGAAGAAGTTCAAGCCGCTTTGAAGGAAACAGCAAAAAAATAAGGTTCCAGGAATAGATGGTATACCAATTGACATATTTCAGCTAACAGATGGTGCTCACCAAGTTGTGCCAAGAAATCTGGAGAACAAACACTTGGCAAACTGACTGGAAGAGATCTATATTTGTTCCCATCCCAAAGTAGGGTGACCCAAAAAGTATGGAAACTATAGAACAATCTCATCGATTTCACATGCAAGTAAGAGTCTCCTGAAGATTATCCAAAAA
>NW_006399878.1:9471305-9474678 GCF_000299155.1 Elephantulus edwardii | reverse complement strand
AGGCCATGGTCTTTGCAATCACTTGTTATGCATCAAAGAGTTTAACAATGACTAGGGAGCATAGAAGGAGAATTGGTGCCTTAGAGCTGTGGTGCTGGAGAAGATGGATGATCTTCACAAATATTTGCTTGTGTGAGATATCACTGATAGTGTTTGATAATTTCCATCTTATACTGGATAACCTTTTTAAGGAATGGAAGCAAATATGGATCTTTTGCTTTCAGTCAACTTAGAAGCTAAATTTCCTGGCATAGACTAGTTAGCATGTCCAGGGTCATATTTGTTAGTTGAAACATGTCAATTGCTATCCCAGTAATTCCTGGGACCTTGTTTTTTGTCAGTGCCCTATTTATCAAAAAAGTTTGGTTGGCACTGAAAAAACTCAAGAAGTACCATGAATAAGAGCCAATAAAAATGAAGAAAGAAGTTAGAATATAAAGGAAGTAATAAATAAATAAAGCTATATTCTGTAAAACAGAAGATTGAAGTTGTCTTGTAGGCTTTAGGCTGCTGAATCCTGTTACCAATGTTAGGGTTTGTTATATATTTTGGTACTGAATTTTCTGTAATCGATAATTTCTTCTTTTTAATGAAATCTCAAATTCATTATATACTGAAATGTAAATTAGAAAATTTCAAGTATAATTGAACTTGAATCAATTCTGTTTTGAGCTTTGCAAAACTTGGTAAATATATCTTTATTTTCTTATTTGAGTAAAAAAAATCCTTGAAGAACTAAAATTCAAACAACTTATATTCCTTCATATTAAGAACTTTATAGTATATATAGCACCATACAGTAAGTTCTTTGTGACTTCACAAAAGTATTATTTCATCTCCTGGGCATTTCTAAGAAGACATATAAAACTCAATGAAGCCTAGAAAGTGATTTAGTTTTAAACTAAAGCTATAGAAAACTATAGGCCAACATCTCTCATGAACATAGATGCAAAAGTCCTGAATAAATTCTGGTCAAAAGAATTCAACAATATATTAAAAAAATAATTCACCATCACCAAGTAAAACAGGTATGTAAGGATGGTTCAACATAAGAAAAAGACTTAGTGTAATTCATTACATTAACAAAGCATAGAACAAGAACCACATGATCCTATCAATTAATGCAGAAGAGGCCATTGACAAAATCCAACACCTTTTCCTGATTAAAACAGTCAACAAAATAGGAATAGAGGGGAATTTCCTCAACATAGTAAAAAGTATATACAAAAACCTGAGAACCAACATTGTTCTAAATGGAGAGAGATTAAAGGCATTCCCTTTGAGAACAGAAACTAGGCAAGGATGTTGACTATCACTTCTCCTATTCAATATTATATTGGAAGTCTTAGCGATAGCAATAAGACAAGAGAAGGAAATAAGAGGTATCCAAATCAGCAAAGAGAAGGTAAAAATTACCTCTATATGCAGATGACATGATTGTATACTTAGAAACCTCTAAAGACTCAGCAAGAAAACTACTGAACATAGTTCACCAATTTAGCAAAGTGGCAGGATACAAAATCAACATACAAAACTCAATTGGATTTCTCTACAGCCTCTGGAAACGCTATGATAAATGCCAATGATTGTAGAGAGGCTTCAGGCCTTTTGTTCATGGGGTCACAATGAGTCGTGCTCAACTCAAAGGCAGTCAACAACAACAACAAAGAGAATATAGAACTGGAGTTAAGAAAAACAATACCCTTCACAATAGCTAATCACAAGATTAATTTTTGTGAGTAAATTTAACTAGAAACACAAAGGAACTATTCAAAGAAAATTATAAAACATTATAACAAGAAACAAAAAGAAACCTGGAGAAATGGAAGCATATTCCTTGCGCTTGAACAGCAAGACTCAATACTGTGAAAAAGGCAATATACAAGTTCAATGCAATCCCAATATAAAAACCAATTCCAACAAGACGGAAAAGGAAATCTCTAATTTCATTTGGAGTGGAAAGGGACTCCGAATAAACAAAGCATTCTTTAAAAAGAGAAACCAGGTAGGAAGCATCACACTCCCCGATTTCAAATCCTACTACACTACCATGGTGGTCAAGACAGTGTGGTACTGGTACAATGACAAGCACATAAATCAATGGAATATAATTGAGAAACCAGAAATCAGCCCATCTACCTATGGTCAACAGATTTTTTTTTAAAAGGAGATGAAATCAGTTAAGTGGGAAAACGACAGCCTTTTAAACAAATGGTACTGACAGAATTGGAAAACTCAAGCAAGATCCACACTTCACACCATACACAAAAACCAACTCAGAGTGGATCATGGACCCAGGATTAAAACCAAGGACTATAAACTTCATCAGAGAAAAACTTGGAAGAACTCTAGAAGCCCTAATCCACAACATGAACAATTTTCCAAAGATTTTGAAAAACCTACAAGGAGAGAATAAAATTGATGAATGGGACCTTCTAAGAATCAAATACTTGTGTACATAAAAAAACTTCTCCAATAGGGTAAAAAAAAGAAAGTAAAAAACTGGGAAAAAATATTTGGTAATGACCTGTCTGATAAGGGACTTATATCTAGAATTTATAGAATACTCGAGTGCCACAGTAAGAAAAAGGTAAGCAACCCAATCTCAAAATGGGTACAAGATATGAACAGAAACTTAACCAAATAAAACATTTAGATGATGAACAAACACATGAAGAAATATTCAAAATCCCTAACTCTAAGAGAAATGCAAATCAAAACAAATAAGAGATCTCACCTCATCCCAGTAAGAATAGAAAAATTCAGCAGAGCAGAAAACAATAAATGGTGGGGAGGTTGTAAAAAAACTGGAACCCTTATTCAGTGTGTGTGAGAGTGTAAAATGGTGCAATCACTATGAAAAGCAGTATGGTGCTTTCTTATAAAGTTGGAAACAGAAATACCATTTGACTCAGTAATTTCACTACTGGGAATATGCCCTAAAGAAAGCAGAACTTACTACCCTGGTGTGATGGTTAATATAGCATGGTACTGGTACAATGACAGACACATTGATCAATGGAATAGAATTGAGAACCCTGAAATCAGCCCATCTACCTATGGTCAACTGATTTTTGACAAGGAGATTAAATCAGTTAAGTGGGGAAACTACAACCTTTTTAACAAATGGTGTTGGGAAAATTGGAAAAATATATGCAGAAGACTCAAGCAAGATCCACACCTTACTCCATACACAAAAACCAACTCAAGGTGGGTCACGGACGTAGGACTAAAGCCAAGGATTATAAACTTCATTTAAAAAACGCTTGGAAGAACTCTAGAAGTCCTAATCCACAACATAAACAGTCTTCCAAGTATCCTGAAAAACCTACAACCAGGAGAAGATAACATAGATGAATGGGATCTTCTAAGA
>NW_006399878.1:9467909-9470310 GCF_000299155.1 Elephantulus edwardii | reverse complement strand
ACACACACACACACACACACACACATACATCTCAGCACTCGCACTAAGAAATGAAATATTATGGCGAGCTCTGGTGGCCTAGTGGCAAGAAGCTGCATTGCAAGCCCAAAGGTGCTTGGTTCAAATCCACCAGATGCTCTGCTGAAGAAGGAGGGACAATCTCCTCCTGTATCAGTCAGATCCGATTTGACAGTACACACATAAAAATTAAAAAAATAATATTACATATTTCAAACAGTATGACCATATTTAATATACTTCATCCCTAGTTGTGAGACTTTTAACATCCTAATAAAGGACTTAGAGAGTAGTTTAAACCATTAGTTTATAATTCAGCTCAAATAGTAAGATCATTGGTAAAATTCCTTACATGTATTCTTACATTGTCATCATCTAAAGGACTGTGAATGGAACATAAATTATAATTAAGAAAAAGAAAATTAAAACAAAGGACTTCTGTTTTGTCTTCTAAGATTATAAAAAAAAACACAAAACAACAAAAAAACAGCTTTGCTGGCAAAGCCATTTCTCTAAAAATTCCTAAAGGTATCTTCAGCGCAAGCAGGTTAAAAATGAGGCATTAGGTTAAGATTTAAAACATAGACATATGTTCTTTAGATGAAAATATACCACAAGTTATGGTAATTATATTTGTCTTTAATATCAGCGACCTTCCATTTTGCTGAAGCAGTATCACTTAGACAACAATGTTCAGAAACATAAAAATTAACTTATTTCAGCAATACTGTATTGAAACAGATGAGGGAAAGAACAGATTAGAGATGATATATGATTGAGTATTATGGTTAGCACAGGAATCCAGAATAAGGTTGCATAGAGAAGTGTACTCGGCGTGGGGGCTGGGGGGCAAGGGATGTGGGAATTGTATACTAATGAAGGAATATTTTTTTGTTCTTTTCTTTTTCTCTTCAGAGGGGGGAGCGAGCTGGTGGGGAGGGGTGGGCAGGGAGAAAAGTATGGCAATGAATGAATGGAAATCCAAAACCTCTGTAAATGTCTATTAAAATTAATAATAATAAAAATTAAATCAATATTTTTACGCATAATATATCATTTCTAGACACTAAAATACATTTACTTGTTTTCTTGCCAAAATGTTCCTGTAAATACTATTGTGGTGTTGTTGTTGTTATGTGCCGTCAAGTTGCTTGCGACTCATAGAGACCCTGTGCACAACAGCCCTAAACTCTGCTCTGTTTTGTGCCAATCGCACTGTCTCCGACACTCCCATCCTGATTATCCTAGTCACTAAATCAATCCACCTCATAGAGGGCCTTCCACTCCTGCGCTGTCCCTCCACCCTCCCAAGCATGATGTCCCTCTCTAAGGATCGGTCCCTCCTCACAACGTGTCCAAAGTATGTCAGAAGGAGCCTCAGAATCCTTGCCTCCAAAGAGCCACCCAGTTTAACCCTTTCCAGGATGAATCTGTTTGTTTTCCTAGCAGAATGTAAAAATAACACCTATTTCTTATTTTGTTCTGATTTCCACAAATTCTTCCCACTGGGAAAAACTGACAAATGAGACCTGGGTGTGTTATTTAGTCATGACTAAGGCTCAGATCATCATACACTAGAGGCAGGGATGTGTGGCCCTATGACTATTGAAGAAAACATCAAAAAAAGAAAAATCTAGGGCTTAATTCCTATCTCTTGTGGTTTAAAACACTCCTTCAAACTTTTCATATGTTCTGGACTCTCAAAGTAAGGAATATGTACACTGAGTCTTTATTATTAGCAAGTTGTTCCCAAGTGTTGATTTTTTTAATAGCATACAATAATTTTTTCATAGATGTAAAATGATCACTGTAAATTGCACTCATCCCCAGATACATTAAAAATATATCTCCATCTCCATTAAAAAGGTTTCCCCCCCTTTTTTTTCTCATTAAATTGTATTAGTTTTAATGAACATTTACAGAGATTTTGGGTTTTTACTCATTCATTGTTGCACTGTTCATTAAAAAGGTTTTAATAAACGTTCTTTTGTGTGCATTCATTGTTAATATTACGTAGTTAATTTTTTTTCTCATTAAATGTGTGGTTTGGGTACTAATCCTTATCTGACATTGAATCACACTTATTTTACATGAGTTCGTTCTGGTTAATGTGTAACGTAGCTGTGTGGGATTCAGCTTTCCATATATGTTCCAATATTCTATCTTATTTTTTTTTAAACTTTATTATTTTTTTGTGTGTACTGTCAAGTCGAATCTGACTGGTACAGGAGGAGATTGCCCCTCCTTCTCCAGCAGAGCATCTGGTGAATTTGAACCGTCTACAATTGACATATTTCAGCTAACAGATGCTGCCCTAAGCTTGTGCTCACCAAGTTGTGCCAAGAAATCTGGAGAACAACCACTTGGCCAACTGACTGGAAGA
>NW_006399878.1:9464715-9466795 GCF_000299155.1 Elephantulus edwardii | reverse complement strand
GGGCTTCGTCTGACATATTTGGGACATGTTGTAAGGAGAGACAGGTCCTTGGAGAGGGACATCATGCTTGGTAGGGGAGAGGGACAGCGCAGGAAAGGAAGGCCCTCTATGAGGTGGATTGATTCAGTGACTGGGGTAATCGTGATGGGTGTGTCAGAGGCAGTGCGACCTGCACAGGATAGAGCAGGGTTTAGGCCTGTTGTACACAGGGTCACAAGAGTCCCAAAGGACTCAACCGCACATAACAACAACCACCACCACCTCTGGGATTGCAATACAGCTTCTTGCCACTAGGCCACCAGATCTCTCTTCCATTATTCTATCTTTATTATCACATTCACTTTATCAGCAAGTAGTTAGAAGAGGAAATTTTGTGCAAAGTGTTTGCTATTAATTACTTCTCAATTTTGTTTTAGGCAAGGAAAAAGTCCTCACTAGAAATTAGGTCTTTACTTCTGTGAGGTGATTACATTACAATACACTCTATTTGTTAAGATTTTGTGTACTGGCTCCTGAGGATAGGTAAAAGTCAAGGATAAAGAAAACACAACCCTGTTGTACTATCTGCTTTTTTTTTGAAGTGGAAAGTGGTGTTGCTGTTGCTTGTTTGTTTTTATTTTTTGTTTATTATTTCTCCCGTGTTTGTGCATACATGTGTGCGTGTGGGTGTGTGTTTGTGTGTCTTATTCCAGGCAATTTGATTACTCTGATATTTGAGAATACTTTTCACTCTAAGCTTAAATATTAAATATATCACAGGTAGATATAACATTTTGAGAGAATATTTTGTGTACATTCTGTCAGACGTTGATGGATTTTGAATGATATATACATGTGTGCATGTGTGTTAAAATGGGTGTGCACATACAGAACATAACTAATTAAGTCATCTTATTTTGTTTCCACAATATAGTGAGATGTCACAAAGTTTTAAAGCTCAAATATCAATATATTTACTACTTTAAAAGAGCACAATTTCTTTAAAAAGCGAAAAGAAGGAAACTCATCTTAGAAACTAGTTGTAGCCAATTTGGTTTGAGTCTTGAATTGTGGCCAAGAATCCCCACCATGGTCTCTCACTCAGGTGACTCAGGCGTCTTTGTAACTTCTCAGTCCAGGGCACGTCAGTGTGGGGAGCCCTCACATTCACACGGAAAGAAGACTGGGAATGATTCATAAAATCCTGGAACTGAAGAATGTTCCAGGGATATTCCTGTAATATTTTTGTCAGGAAAAACCAAAAAATGGTTTCTTTGCTACATGTCTTACAATTTCTTTTAATATCTTTATTGTCCATAAAGAGTGTTTCCCAATAGCATTTAATTTTACTCTTTTAATTTCAGAAATTTCTTGGTTTTAAAAAAGTTTTGGTACAGACAGCACAGTTGCTGGTATATTGTCACAAATACAGAGTAAGCAAATTTTACGTTCCTTAAAAAAAAATTAAAAAAAAAAATCCTGGGAGGTATGGAGGTGTTAAGGCATCAATGCTTCCCTACCATGGGTGGGTTTAACCATTCAGTTTGTTAACTAGGATGAACTTGGGTAACTGAGACCAGTTCACAGACATATCCTGAATTAGTGAGGACGTCAACTTAATAAGCACCCTGTACATTACAAACCACAGTCATCTCAGTGGTTAGTCTTACAAGATAATTAAGAAAAATCAACCCAGTATTGTGAAATGACCTAGACTTGAGATCACCAGAATTGACAAAGACTCTTCTTAATGCACAAATCTAAGTATATTGTTAAATTTCAGTAAATAATAGCCTTTGGCAATGTGGAGATTGGTACAAAGCTCAGCTTGAGTAGAGTGTACAATAGAGAGGGACAGAGTTGACCCATGTCTTTGCGGGAGAAAAAAAGGGAGGGGGTCATTTTGGCATCCATGCGAGGATATTTCCATTATCAAATGAGAGATGACTGTCTCTTTAAAGACTGTGTCAGTTAATTCTCAAGACATTAGCTTTAAAATGTAAATCGGGTGGCTCCTTGGAGGCAAGGATTCTGAGGCTCTGTCTAACATACTTTGGACATGTTGTGAGGAGAGACCGGTCCTTAGAGAGGGACATCATGC
>NW_006399878.1:9461058-9462225 GCF_000299155.1 Elephantulus edwardii | reverse complement strand
TAGGGTCACTATGAGTCGGAAACGACTTGACGGCACATAACAACAACAACATCAAGAGCACATCCTATCATAAGACTGCAGAGTTTTCAGAAACAGCTATGAATAATGATTTTCTAATAAAACTAACCTTACAACAGAAATAAAGGACTGACATGTGGAAACTTTTATTAAGACAAGTATAAGGAAAATAAATAGCTAAGATATTTCAAAAGCCAGGTTTAAATTAGTTTATTGCCAATTTCTTACCCCATATAACCAACCACTGACAATAATCATGTAAAATACATAAATATTTTTTATAAAGTATACAATATTTTCTACCTATATACACAAGGAACCGGAGAAAGGATTAAAGTTATATTAGTTTTCAGGTCTTTCATTCCTCGGGTCACTATCAGTCGCCTATGACTCAGTGGCACTTAACAACAACAACATATACACAAATTGAAAATTATTAATTTTTAAAAATGTACTAAAGCAAAAACCAAACCAAATCCTCAGCTACCCAGTTAGTTCTGAGTCATGGCAACTCTCCATCAGTTTCTGAAGCTATGAAACTTTATGATAGGAGATAAACACATCTTTCTCCTGTAAAACTGTGGATGAATCTGAACTGTTGACTAACTAACAGCCCAACATGTTTACTCTCACCTGTAAATTGACACCATTATGATATTTTTTTCTAGCACTTAAAAGTTACATGGTGTGTATAAAAAGGTTATTAACTCTATGTGTGGGTAGAAGAGAGAGCAAAGAAATTTGTACTTGATATCAAAATACCCAGGAAACTTTATATCAGAGTCAATGGTATAAGTGATTACTACAGTTGACATTTCTTTTTGTTTAACTACTTGCTAAGGCATTAGGTACAAACAACCGTGACACAATCTCAAGACAAAAGTTAAGTGGCTAGCCCACCATGTGGAGACCACCCTGTCACACACACAAGGATTGTCCAGTTCCTACCCCGCTGTCCTGTGCCAGGAGCATCAATATATCAGGTGAAGCCATTTCCTTCCTGAACACCACTTCAATACCTCTGACCCCTCTCAGAGCCAGTACTTGAGCTGCACACCCTCTGGACCTTGCATAGCTGTGGCAGTTGCCTGGTCAAAAAGGTTGTTAATTCATAAGCCATCTCTCTCCCCAACTGAAGCAATTCTTCCC
>NW_006399878.1:9458404-9459468 GCF_000299155.1 Elephantulus edwardii | reverse complement strand
TGAGGAGGACCTGAACCACTTGCTGCAGAAGGTCTAGGACTGCAGCCTTCAATATGAATTGACATCAAGAAAACAAAGATTCACATCACTGGGCTGATTGCAACAGTGTGATGGATGGTGAAGAGATTGAGATTGTTCACAGCTTTAGTTTGCTCAGTTCCATAATCAACACTCTTGGCACCAGCAGCCGAAATGAAAAGACATATTGTATTGGGAAAATCTGCTGTTAGAGACCTCTCCAAAGTACTGAAGAGCAATGATGTCAGTCTGGAGAATAAGGTGCACCTGATACAGTCCATGGTCTTTGCAATCACTGGCTGGGCAATGAGTAGGGATGACAGAAAGAGAATCGATGATTTTGAGCTGTAGAATTGGAGAAGGATATTGAATATAACATGGAATGCTAAGAGAACGAACAGGTTCATTCTGGACAGGGTTAAACCAGCCTGCTCCTCGGAGGCAAGGATTCTGTTGTTTCATCTGACATACTTTGGACATGTTGTAAGGAGGGACCAGTCCTTGAAGAGGGATGACATGTTTGGGAGGGTGGAGGGACAGCACAGGAAAGGAAGGCCCTCTATGAGATGGATTGATTCAGTAATTGGGGTATTGGAGGTAGGTGTGCCAGAGATAATAAGATTAGCACAGGATAGAGCAGGGTTTAGGGCTGTTGTACATAGGGTCACTATGAGTCACAGGTGACTAGATGGCATATAACAACAACAACAACAACAACAAATAAAAAAGGGTGGAGAAAATATACCAAGCAAATGGCAACCAGAAAAAAGCAGGAGTAGTGACATTAATCTCCGAGAAAACAGACTGCAGCATAAAAACCATCACAAAGGACAAGAAAGGTCACTATCTATACATACATGCGTACATACATATATATGTATATATGTGTGTTTATACACATACATATACATATATTCATATACATATATACACATACACAGACATACATATTTATACATACACACACACATATATATTACTTGAAGGCTCAACAGAACAAGAGGACATAACCATAATAAATGAATATGCACCAAATAATGAAGCTA
>NW_006399878.1:9417948-9456809 GCF_000299155.1 Elephantulus edwardii | reverse complement strand
AAAAAAGGAAATGAAAAAATATCTGGCAGAGACCTGAAAAGTCAGAGTAATGATGGGCATAGTCTAATGGTGATTAATTTTATAAAACATAATGAATGAGGATGATTGTATGAAACACAATGTGAATGAAGAATAGTGTGAGACACATGTATATGAACTTTGTAAGCAAACCAATATAAAATAAAATAGAAAAATATAAAGGTGGAAAGAATGCACAGAGCCACTGTAGCATAAAGAAATTGTCCACACTGAACCATTTCAGGAATTAACATGTGATTAAGAGACAAAAATACTGAAGGAAGACATCTAACCTGCACCAAAGACATTGTTCAAAAATAAAACTCCAAAAATTGAGGAATATCAACTGATGTATTTCACAAAACAGACTACATTGCAAAGTAGACAGTGAGAGAGAGATAAGACAGGGAAGGGATGGGGTAGGGAAATGAGTAACAGTGAATGAATACAACACCAATCTTTCTCTAAAAAAAAAAAAAAACAAACCATGGAAATAATACAAACCATCTTTTCAGACCACAATTCTACAAAATTAGAAATTAATACCAAGAGGATAAAGGAGGAAAAAAAACATACATTTGGAAGCTGAAAAACATTGCTTGCACATGAGTGGATACTAGAAGAAATAAAAAATGAAATTAAAACATTTCTTGAAACAAATGACAATGAAAACCTAACTTACTAAAACTTCTGGGAATCAGTGAAAGCAGTGACTAGAGTTCATTGTATGGCAATCAGTAAACACATCAAAAGGGAAGGGAAAAAATGATAATTGATTACTTATCCCAACATCTCCAGCAAGTTGAAAAAGAACAGCAAGAAAACTCGACACCCTCTAAAAACTGAAATTATAAAAATTAGGGCAGAAAGAAATGAAGTGGAAAACAGAAAAATAATTGAAACCATCAACAAAATCAGATGTTGTTTCTTTGAAAAGGTCAATAAAATCAACAAATCACTAGCAAAACTAAGAAAGGAAAAGAAAGAAAAGACACAAAATCCAAATAAGAAGTGAAAGGGGCAATTTCTCAACCGAACCAACTAAAATAAAAATGTTGACAATGGAATATTATGCAAAATTATACTCAAACAAACATGAAAACCTAGAGGAAATGAACAAGTACTTAGAAACAACCTACCTAAATTGACACAGACTGAAGTAGAACACCTGAACACATCCGTTACAAAAGAAGAAAGTGAACAGGTAATGAAACCACTTCCAACAATAGCAACAAAAAATCCTGGACCAGATCATTTTACTAGTGAATTTGGTTAAACATTCAGAGAAGAACTGTCACCAATTCTACATAAAGTATTTCAGAAAATAGAAAAAGATGGAATACTCCCAGACTCGTTCTATGAAGCAAATAAATCTTTAATACCAAAGTCAGGTAAAGACATTGTCAAAATAGAAAACTATAAAACTACCAGAAACTATGAAAATAGAAAACAGTATTTCTCATGAATATAGACGCAAAAATCCTCAGTAATATCCTGGCCAACAGAATCCAAGAATATACAAAAAAAATTTCACCATGATCAAGTGGGATTCATAACAGTATGTAAGGATGGTTCAACATAAGAAAAACAATCATCCTTAACAATTAATGAATATTTAAGAAAGAAAATTAACTGTGGTAGGAGGAGGGAGAAAAATATGCAAAATTGAGTGAATAAAAATACAACATTTCTGTAAACTTCATTAAAATCACAATTAAAAGAAAAAAAATTTTATTTTATATATTAAAAGAGAAAAACGGTCAATGTAATTCATCACATTAACAAAACAAAGAACAATAACCACATGATCCTATCAATTGATGCAGAAATGACCTTTGACAAAATTGAACACTCTTTCCTGATTAAAATACTCATCAAAAGAAGAACAGAAGGGAATTTTCTCAACATAGTAAAAAGTATATACACAAAACCAAGAGCCAACATCATCTTCAATGGAAAGAGATTAAAAGCATTCCCTTTGAGCACAAGAACTAGGCCAGGATGCCCATTATCACCTCTCCTATTCAATATTGAATTGGAAGTCTTTGTTGTTGTTGTTGTTAAGTGCCTCCAGTCAAGCAGGAATCATATCAGTCCTATAAACAAAAGACCTGAATAGTTCTGTAACTATTGTTGTTTTTCTAAGTTCATAGAGTTTCTGGAAGCATGTTGTTTAGAAAGTCCATACCACCCCGGCTTCTAAGCCTGACTTAATCTAAGAGGTATCCAAATTAGCAAAGAGGAGGTAAAAATTATCTCTATATGTGTATGATATGATAGTATACTTAGAAAACTCTAAAGACTCAAGTGAGAAAACTACTGGACATGCCAACCAATTCAGCAAAGTGGCAGGTTACAAGATCAGCATACAAAAATCAATTGGATTTTTCTATAGTAACAAAGAAAATACAGAAAGAGACCTAAGAAAAACAATACTCATCAAAATAGCTAAACACAAGATTAAATACTTGGTAGTAAATCTACCTAGAAATATAAAAAAAACTATTCAAAGAAAATTACAAAATATTACCTCAAGAAACAAAGAGATCTGGAGAAATGGAAGAATATACCATGCTCATGGATAAGAAGACTCCGTATTATGAAAATGACAATTCTACCAAAGGCAATCTACACATTCAATGCAATGCTAATATAAATACCAATTTTATTCTTCAATGAGATGGAAAAGGCAATTCCCTATTTCGTCTAGAATGGAAAAGAGACCCCAAATAAGCAAAGCACTCCTGAAAATGAGAAACAAAGTAGGAGGCATCACACTCCCTAATCTCAAATCCTACTTCACAAGTGTGGTAATTAAGACAGTGTGGTACAGTGACAGATACATAGATCAGTGGAATGGAACCGAGTACCCAGAAATCAGCTCAACTACCTATCTTCAACTGATCTTTGACAAGGAAATGAAATTAGTTAAGTGGCGAAATGAAACCTTCTTTAACAAACAGCAGTATCAAAATTGTAAAACAATCTGCAGAAAACTCAAGCAAGACCCATACCTCACACCATACACAAAAACCAATTCAAAGTGGATCAAGGACCTAGGACTATAATATTGATCAGAGAAAAGCTTGGATGAACTCTAGAAACCCTAATCCACAATATGAACAGTCATCCAAGGATCTTGAAAAACCTACAAGGAAAGAATAAAACTGATGAATGAGACCTTCTATGAATCAAGTTCCTGTGTACATCAAAAAACTCCAACAGGGTAAAAAGGAAAGTTATAGACAGGGAAAAATATTTTGTAATTACATATCTGATAAAGGACTCAGTTCTAAAATTTATAGAATACTCCAGCACCTTAAAAAGATAACCCAAGTGCAAAATGGGCACAGGTTATGAATAGACACTTTACCATAGAAGACATTCAAATGGCAAACAAACACATGAAGAAATGTTCAAAATCCCTAGCTATCAGAGAGATGCAAATCAAAACAAGTGAGAGATATCATCAATGCCCAATAACAATAGCACAGTTCAACAGGAAGCAAACAACAAATGCTGTGGAGAGATAAGAATTCTTATTCACTTCTCATGCCAGCATAAAATGGTGCAACCACTATGAAATGTGGTATGGCACTTTCTCAAAAAGTTGGAAATATAAGAGAAAAAACTTGGAAATGGAAATACTATTTGATCCAGCAATTCCTCTACTGGGAATATACCCCAAACAAACCAAAGTTACCACCCAAACAGATGGATGCGCACTCATGTTTATTGCTGTTGATTATACACAATAGCGAAGAGATAGAAGCAATTTAAGTGCCCATCAACAAACAAATGGATAGAAAAACTATGGTTTATTCACCCACAGAATACTACACAGGACTGAAAAACAAGGAACTCATCATATATTACCATAATATGGCTGACTCTGGAGAACACTATGCTGAGTGGAATATATTAGTCACAAAAGGACAAATACTGTATAACACCACTGTTATAAAACTGACTGACAGCAGAGTTGGGGGAGAACTAAGTAAAGAGGGGATGAATAATGAATACTGCATTGGAACAAATGAAGGGAAGTACTGTTTAAAAGGAATATATGATTAGGTATTATTTGTATAATAGTAGTCCAGAATATGAGGTGCATAGCAAATTGGACCAGGATGGGGTGGGGAGGGAGGAGATTATACAACGAATGAATATTTAAAAAGAAAAAAAAAACTGAGCGAGGGGTGTGGTAGGGAGGGAATTGTGCAACAATCAATGAATAAAAATCCAACTTTTTTGTAAACTTTAATTAAAATCACAATTAAGAAACCCCAACCCCCACAAATAAACACAAAAACTAAATGGCTAATATAAATTACTATTTATTTTCTAACTTGAGCTGTGTGTGTCCACTTCACTGATGATAATTTATCTTAGAAAATATGTTTTCATTGGGCCCTCACACATTGGAAAATTATAAATTGCAACTCAAGAATGCTGACTTTTGTCATATATCTGATCAACTCAAACCATGCTGGTCTCATCTGGCAAAGTATTATGGTAAGACTAAGAGCACAACTGGATAAAACTGATAGACCTGGAATTTGTGGATTTCCTTCTGGGGATGGGCTAACATCAAGATATTCTATCACGGATACTTATTCAACTACCTTCACAGAGGGGCTGACATCAACCTCTAGATGACAAACACACATGAACAATAATATTGAAAGCATTAATAGCTTAAAGCTCCTTGCTCTTTATACCCTTCAGAATGAATTTATAGTCATGACCTCTTTGGCTTCTTACTATAATCCAACCAAGTTGCAGAATCCTTATTTTACAGAGGAAATGAGGACTAGAAAAGTAACTGGTCAAAAACCACATTATCTTTCTCAAGATTTTTCCTAGAATTAGCTGATGAAATATTTTAGAACTTCATAATTATTTACCGAAATATATAAAGGGGAATGGACTATATATTGATAATCATCCTTATTAATCTTTCTAAGAAAAGAAATATGTTGAATAAGGATGATAGAGGAGAATATGGTGCCTTTGAACTGTGGTGTTGGAGTAGAGTACTGAATATTCCATGAATTGCCAAAAGAACAGATAGGTTGTGGAAAAGGTGCTGCCTGAGTGTTCCTTGGAGGCAAGGATAGCAGAGGTTCATCATACATACTCTGGATGGGTCACTAGGAGAGGCTAGTCCCTGGAGAGGGACACCATGCCTTGAAAGGTGGTGGGCGACGAAGAAGAAGACCCTTAACCAAGTGGATTGACACAATGACTACAGCAATGGGATTGAGTGGGTCAGAGATTGTAAGGATGACATAGGATAGGATAGGGTTCCGATCTGTTATGATTCATAAGGTCACTATGATTTGTACTCGACAGCACCTAATAACAATAAGATAAATAGCTTATAAGAATCTTCTTATAAGATAGTTATTGGATATGGATATTTTAACAAGATAGATATATAATAAAAACATCTGTCAAATAACAGAGATAACAATCTAAAGAACGGAAGCTCTGATGGTGCAGTCCATTGGGAATTGCACTGTTAACCCAAAGGTGGCACTTCTTTGGCTGTTGGAATCCATGAGCAGCTCTGCAGAGAAAGATGGACAGTCTCCTCTTAAATGATTTACAGCCTTAGACACCTGCTACGGAGTCAGCCATGAGTCAGTTCCAACTCAACTGTAATGAGTTTTTTTAGATTTTTAAAAAATAATATAACAACATATATAGGTAATAAGGCAAATAAATAATAATATTCTAATAGCTGACTAATAACTAAAACAAAATTTACTGTATTGAAAAATATTAATAAAGCAGATGGTCAGTTCATTAGTACTCCTAGGTTCTGTTTGCTATAATTATGGAAATATATAAATTCCTAAAATATTTATTAATAGAACAGGTGGCCAAAAGTATTGTACATTTTTAAAAAACCCCAACAATTACTGCACCAATAATTCAGACATAAAGCCTAATGAAAAAATAGCTTATTGGGTGGTCATAGCATAATTCTCAAGAGAACAAACATTTACACTAACAGTTCAATATAGCTTTTTTTAAACTCAATGTCATTTGAAAGTCAATAGTATTGTAGAAATATCAGTTTTTAATTACATTCAATTCTAAGAATAGCCTCTTTGCTAAAATTTATATTGGAATATAAAAGGCACTCATCTTTTTTTTTTTTTGCAAATAGGCATATTTTAAAGTTGTGAAACATCACTATCCTCTTAGATGCCAACTAGAAATGAGAACCTACTATGAAACTTTTCTCAGAATGTTAAATTATTTTGTGCTATGTGTCAAGGTTCAAAATCCCTTCATGGTTAAATGGCACATTAAAATGTTTTCATTATCTCTGGACTAGGATTCTTTGATAATGGTATTTAATTAAAAAAGTATGGTGAAAGAGGTAGGCTTAGTTTTTTGGAGTACGTGCAGTTTGGCTTGTTCATGTGGTTGCAAAAAACAAATGTTTGTCCAACAAAATGCTGAGAAGCATGCCTCCTGGGAAACTTATACAAGGTCGTAACTTTGGGAGAGGGGAAAAAAAATTCTTGTAAAGCAAACCAGCATGTAATGTGAGAAAATAAAGAAGTGGTTGGGGAAATATCTGATTCTGGTAGTTGAAACATCTATTAAGAGAGAAAAAATGGTTATTGTCTTTCTAAAATACTATACTTCATATGTAAAACAGATTTGTAAAGTACATTGCTTTCTTAAAAGATCATTTTCTCCCTGTTCCTGCAAAAGCAAACAGCAATGCTCAAATTTCAGCAATATTACAGAGTAGAGAGAAGTTAAAAGAAAGTAGCCTGATGTGACTAGACTAGTGAAGACAGTATAAGAAAGCTTTATAATTTTTCCAGAATGGGGAATGTGAAACAGTCTGATGTGGTGTACTTTAGGTGATAGTGTTGGAGAAAAAAGCTTTTGTTTTTATGAATTCTAGGATTTTTTTCTTGGCTTTCTGTGGGTGGGGTAATAATTTGTTTTTGTTTCCCTTGTTTTCTTTCACAGCAGAATCTCTATTGACAAGTTGTGCCTGGCTCATGGTACACCTTCAACAAATATCTGTTAAATGGATGAACAGTCACAGTCAAAAGTAGAAAGAGGAATTTGACATTAAGATTCATGGCCCCTTTACCCTCAAGTAAGGAGAGAATCAAAATTGCTCCCCTCTTTCTAAAAGCCAGCATTACAAATCATGAAAATATGTGCTGTTGGTGCAGAAAAGAAAAAGCATGGAAGATAGATGACTATTGTACACACAAAAACATACACTTAACTTGTCTGTTGAAATGTCTGCTATGCTGGCTCAAGTCATGTCACTTTTCTATTCAAAACTTTACAAAGCTCCCTCCTCACTCAATTCTCAGTGAGCCTCAGAGTTCACAGGACTGTTTCTCTCCCTCCACATCTAGAACCTTCTCTCCCACTGATTCCCACACTCCAACCTACACATCGTGATCTTGATCTTGGCCTCTAGGCAGACTCTTGGACTCCACCCTCACCTGCACCTGGAAAGCCTGACTCACTCCCCCATCTCCCTGGGGTCTTCACTCTAATGTGAACTCCTTGTGGGTCTCTTCTGCTTTCTGGTCTACAACGGAACTTGTTCTCTCCTTTAAAGCTTTGTTTTGCTTACCATGCATCACTATATACCACAAAACTTATTTTACTTATACACCTTTTATAATATATCTCTCTTTTTACAAGATAAATTCCACAAGGTAAATTCGCTTCATGTTTATAGTATCGTCCTTTAATTTGGATATGTTTTTCTGTTTTCCTATCTCCAAGCCTATAAAGTATTGCTTTAAAGCAGTTGTTGAACGAATAAGTAACCCAAATGCATGTAAAATAAATATGTATAAAATAAAATGCAACCAAATAAATGCATAAACAATTTAAAAATATTTTCTACATATACTTCATTCCTTATTTGCCTTCACCTCCAAATTTCAAAAGATATAAGTTGAAATGGAAAAATATTTTAAGTATCACAATATATTTAGAGTTCGGTATAGCCTAGTGGTAAGGAGCTGTGTTGTTAACCCAAAGACGCACAGTTCAATTCCACCAGCTGATCCACAGGAGAAAGATGGGCAATTTCTTCTGTTGTTGTCGTTGTCTTATGCAATTTATTATTTCTGAAAATCTACTGGAGGGCCAGCTATGGGTCAGTTCTGATTTGACAGTATATAACAACAACAGATTGTCCCCTTTATGTTGTATTCCTCTATTGCTTCTGTAGAAGAAGAATGCTGACTTCTTTCTCTCAATTCTTTGTCTGCTTAAATTGAGCCTCATATTGAGTAGTAGTTGCAAATTAATAATCTTATATATGAACTTTTCCTGATTTACATGCATGGTCCTTGAAACTAGGAATGATGTATAGTATCTCTTTCCTATGAGCTACGTCAGGCAGTATCCACCCTATGTACTGCTGTCTAGTTGGTTCCAACTAATGGCAACCCTTCATCAAGTATCTGAGGATATAAATTTTTGTGGCATGAGACTACTCATGTTTATCATGCAGAAGGGCTGGTGGATTAAAATAACTGATATTTTAATTAATAGCCCAGTATCTAAAGACTTAGGGGTTCCTTCAGACAGACAATAAATACTACAAATAAATATAGTACCAAGTTCCCTCAGCTAGGGTCAGCAACATATACAAGCTCACTAACAGGAACCAAGTTCTGAAGATGGCATTGTTCTAGATGCTTCCACTGAGTTCCACCTGTATACTAAGCTGCAGAAAATAATTTAGTGTCAGCATGACTCGCTCTGCAGTGTTATTAATTGTTGGAATGTCACTTATTTAATTTTTTTTATTTTTATAACTTAAAACACTGTCCATTTTTAAAAAAACAGCCCTAATATTGACTTAGCTATCTGACTATCTAACTTCACATTTGGGTTTAAAAATCTTAGGTTCTGAGGTATTTCTCTTTTTATAAATAGCACTTTAGTTGCACTTGACATTGTGTGTGTGTTTTTATAGAGTACTCTGAACTCCTTTCCTTAAATTTTCATACTTAAAATACATCATATTTGATAAATACTTATTGAAAGAATAAAAACAAACCCATTTTTAAAGTCACCATTTTCTCTGTCAATTTTGATAATTATTTAAAATGTATTCCTGTTAGTTACATATTATTGCACATTTTAAAAACCTGTTATTGTCATATTGTAAGACAAATTACTGAAAGGCCCTTGGAAGATGAATAAAAAAGTAACATATCTATCTAAATGAGATATATAACATTTATAAAGGATTTAAATGAAGCAAAACTCCACTGTATAACTATGTCAATCAGGATATTTTAAAAATACAAAAATGAGCATAATTTTTATTTCTTTTTAAGAGTGTAAGGGAAGTTCATAGTTAAATTAATTATGCGATGTAGCATTACTGGAAATGCTAAGGATACTATGAATGAAATCTAAGCAGTGATCTAGAGAAAAACCAATGCCTAAACAGACAACACAAAGAATGGCCATGAAAACAAAACCAAAGTTCACATAAATCCTCTTTGGGGTTCAGGCACTTTGACCTAGTAGTGGGGTGTTGTTAGGTGCTGTGGAGTAAGGACCCTGCACACAACAGGATGGAATCTTGCCAGATACTGGGCCATTCTCACAATCTCTCCATTGTCTCAATCACTACGTCAATCATTGAGGGTCTCATTTTTCTTTGGTGAGCACATTTCCAATATTTTTCCAAATGTGATATCCTTTTCCAGAGTCTGGCCCCTCCTCCAAAGTATGTGAGACAACAGTTCTAAAGCCTTGTCTCTAAGAAGCACTGGGCCTAGAAAGATCTGCTTCTTCTTTTGGCAGTTCAGGGGAGTGAGAGGAGATGGAGAGACACAGAAGCCTGTGTTGACTTGGTGTCTAGTCCCACTCAATTCCCTCCAAAGAAATAATCAAATTTGCCATTTGTATAAAAGGGAGAAAAATATTCATTTTCTTAACGGCGATATAGTTGAAAAAGGAACTATTTATCTTTAATTATTTTTCCGAAATTATTGAAGTATAAAATAGTCTCAAGGAAAATCAATACTAATGATACTGACAATCAGTAAATTAATAGTTGAAAATCTGCTAGTGTACAGAGATTTTAAGATGTGGATGCTATGATTACTCATGGTCAGGAACAAAAGCAATCATCTACACCAGAAACATCCTCTAAATCCTGGAAAGAGCAGTCAAAAAGTTCTATGAAATAGAAAAAAATAATTTGAGGAGCTAAAGGCATTCAGTTCAAATGTACTAGTTACAACACAGGAGAAAAACAGGCAATCAACTCCTGTGTAATTTGCTGCTTCTGAAAACCGGCTAGAGGGTCAGTTATGGGGCAGTTTCTGACTCAATAACACAGAACTCAAAGTTTGAATCATATGTGGAAACAATACAATCAAATAATACTAAAGTTACAAAAAAAAACTTCACTTCTAGCCAAAATTTTTAGTATTATCTTTACTGCCTTTAGGGATATAACTTCAATGGTGCAATTTTGACACCACCCAGAACTTGAGTTGGAAGGAGCCTTAAGGATTGCTTGGTCCCACTCCCCTGGCTTTATAGATAAGGAGCCTGAGGTCCAGAGAAGTTCAGAGAGATAAGGTGATTTGTTCAGGATCAAATTAATAAAAATTAAAACAGAAAACTCTTAAATCCCAGCCCACTACTATTCACTTATATGTGACTTCAGGAAGTTTTGATCTTCAGAGTCATTGGATTGTTCTAACATGGGGTAAACCCACTAAGTGATTTTCATTATTGATATGCTAAATTGGCATTTCAAAAAAATAACAAAATAATACTTTGTTCTCTATTACTACAGAGATCACACTGTATAATAGATGAAAATTGTTTTCTGAAATTAAGTCACAACTACTATGATTTTGAAATCACAGATGTTGCTGACTTCATAGGTCAGAAGCTGAAATTACTCTAAAAGACTTTAAAGTAAAGGCTAAATCTATAGTTGTAATATTTTCCCCTCAACTAGTATGACCTTCTTATTACTGCTCTTCCACTTTCATGTCTAAAAAACACTAAATACAAGCTCACAGTTTTTCTTCATTTAGAAAAAAGATAAATGTGTAATTGTAAAGAGAAAAACTTAGAATAGTTATTTAATTTGGTAACTAACTTTGTACTTGGACAGCTTAAAATAAGTCTCTATGTGATATAATTCAGCATAGTAGATAATATGATCCTCTGAGGATGACCTGAAGCACTTGCTGTGGAGGGTTTAGGACTGGAGACTTCAATATGGGTTAAAGTTCAACATCAAGAAAACAAAGATTCTCACCTCTGGGCCAATGTGCAGCAACATGATGAATGATGAAGAGATTGAGATTGTTGACAGCTTCAGTTTGCTTGACTCTACAATCAACACTTGGTACCAGCAGCAAGGAAATTAAAAGATGAATTGCATTCGGAAAGTCTGTTGTCAGAGACCTCTCCAAGGTACTGAGGAGCAATGATGTTAGTCTGTAGACCAAGGTGTGCCTGATACACGCCATGGTCTTTGAAATTACTTGCTATGCATCAGAGAGTAGGATTGACTACGGGTGATACAGAAGGAGAGTTGATGCCTTTGAGCTGTGGTGCTGGAGAAGAGTATTGAACATACCATGGTCTGCTAGGAGAACAAACAATTTTGTCTTGGAGAGGGGAAAGCCAGGCTGTTCCTTTAAGGCAAGGATTCTGAAGCTTCGTCTGACATACTTTGGACATGCTGCAGGTCGGGATCAGTCCTTGGAGAGGGACGTCATGCTTTGGAAGGTGGAGGGACAGTGCAGGAGAGGAAGACACTCTATGAGATGGATTGATTCTGTCACTAGGGTAATGGAGGTGGGCGTGTTAGAGACAATAAGATTGGGAAGGGATAGAGCAGTGTTAAGGGCTGTTTACACAGGATTGCTATGAGTCACAGGTGACTCGACTGCACACAACAACAACAACAACAACAATGTGATAAAATAATAAGAAATATTCTTTCATAGAAAAAATCTAGCTAGGTCACTAACTAGTTAAACTGTTAGCTTATAATTCACTGCATTATATATCTATTTCTCGTTTCTAGAATAAAAATGTCTTCCTAATGTTATTGTTGTGTTGTTTTCATGTGCTAACTCAGCTGACCCTTCAGCAGGTTTTCACTGTAGTTCACACAGGAGATTTACCCATCTTTCTCATATGGAATAGCTGGTAGATTCAAACTTCCCACCTTTGAGTTGGCAGCAGAACTCTTTAAACAGTAAGCCACAAGAGCTCCTTATCTTCCTAAGAGAATATTCTTTTAAAGCCCATCAACAAGTGGCAGTCTGATTTTCTAAATGAAGTCTTTCTTCTAACATTCTCCAAAGAGTGTCTCTCTTTCTTTTCTGCTGTATCTCTGGAGGAATTCTAAGCTCTGTGAAGTTCTGTTTTTCAGATTTCTTCCCCCTCCACCCCCTTTCATTCTTTTTTCCATGTCTCTGGGACAGGAAGTTGAGGGTGTTGACCTCATCTGGATCTCTCCCAAAGTCAGAAGGTGGTCATTTCAGAAAAATTTCTCCACATTTTGTTTTTCGCCTAGCTGTGTCAGTAAGTAAGTTTTACATGTATTCTTTCCTTTCTTTCTCTTTCTCTCTCATTTCCATTGCTCTAGTGTTGCCAGTTGACTCCATAGAGATTAATTACCATCTTCTTACTGTCTCTTTTTAAGAAGTAAGTAATATGTTTTTGTCCACTGAGACTGTACATAGTTCTTCTGAAAGAAGTACAAAGTGCAGAGTAACAAGCTTTCTATACCCAGCACCCTCACTCACCCAGTCTGTGTGTAAGATCTTCATCCTCTGAACCTATTTCTCTGGTACAGCCAAGTTTCTAAGGGACAGCTCTTATTCTGTTCTCATCTGGTCTAAATAGTGACCCCTTTGATTTTTTTATAGAAAGGGAATGTTATAGGGAAAGCACATCTTGATAATAAGCATAATGAAAGCAGACGGACACAAATACCACATGACACATTCTATTAAAAGACTTTTCTGCACAATTCTTTGTATACATTTATAAATAGGAGGATAGCCTGGGAAAAACCCCCTCCATTCACGCAATCAATGTTCCTCTCTACTCATTGGGCTTGGAAGGCCATGCCATTTCTGTTCTGCCTATTCCTGAACATAACCATCTGTCAATTAATTTCAAATTATTTGTACACTTTCTCTCTGAAACAACCTCAGATGATTCTGCTCACCTTTACAGGATTAACAACTAAAGCAGTGCTTGGATTGCACGTGTGTGTGTGTGTGTGTGTGTGTGTGTGTGTGTTTAATTTTTGGTTAATATTGGTTTGCACACAAAGTTAGTTTGCACTGTGTTTCACTTTATCCTTTATTCACATTGTGAAATTCACTGCCCTTCCCTATGCCATCCTCACATTTTCTGACATACTCAAGTCCACTGCTGCAGTCACCGTGTCAATCCACCTAGATGAGGGTCAAGAAGCCAAAGATTCTCATCACAGGGCCAATTGGCAGCACCATGACAGATAGAGAAGAGAATGAAATTGTTAACAATTTCAGCTTGTTTGGCTCGACCATCCGCACTCTTGGTACCAGCAGTCAGGAAAACAAAAGACTAACTGTATTGGGGAAGTCTGCTGTCAGGGACTTCTCCTAAGTGCTAAAGAACAATGATGTTAGTCTAGGGACTAAAATGTGCCTGACCCAGGCCATGATCTTTGCAATTGCTTTCTATGCATAAGAAAGCTGAATAATAACTAAGGATGACAGAAGAAGAATTGATGCCTTTTAGCTGTGGTTCTGGAGAAGAGAGAACAAAACAGGTCTGTCTTGGAAAGGGTGAAACCAAGTTTTCCTTGGAGGCTAGAATATTAAAGCTCCATCTCATATATTTTGAGCATGGCCAGAAGGAACCGATCCTTGGAGAAGAACACCATGCTTGGAAGGGTGGAGGGATAGCACAGGAGAGGAAGACCCTGGATGAGACAAATTTGACACAGTAATTGGGGTAACAGGAGTAGGTGGTTGGAGTTAGTGAGATTGGCTCAGCATATGGCAGACTTCAGAACTATTGCCACTGTAAGTCACAGGTGACTTGATGGCACATAACAACAACAACAACAACAAACAGCTGTCCAGTCAATTTTGATGATTCAATTTGTGCAGAGCAGAGGTGATCCACAGAGTTTTTAGGTGATGATATTTCAGAAGTAGATCACACTCTGTTTCTCAGATTCTCCTAGGTGACTTTCAATCCATAATATTTTTGCTGGTAGTGAAGCGTTCCATATTTTATTTAAGCTTCTTGTTTAGAATCAACAAGATCTCGTGGAGGGTCTTTGTATTTAAAATTCAGCAGTTATATTTTGGAGGAATATTCTTCTAAGCGGTACAGCACTCTTCTGTCAATATGCTGTACTGAGGTAACCTGGGGTTGTTGTGATGCTCAACCTTGTGCCACTGGGGTGTCAAATGCCATAACAGTGACCCATGGTGGACAGTGTGGAACTCCCAGTTTTAAGACAGATTTGGAAGCAGGAGTGGCATCGACTTCTTAAACAACATGCTTCTGGAAACTCAATGAATTTTGAGAAATGACAATAGTTCTAGAAAGGTTTCAGACCTTTTGTTCATAGGGTCACTATGCATCATGCTCAACTCGACGGCAATCAGCAACAACAACAAGTCAAGCGGAGGAGTGTGTTACAGAGCTGACATGATACAGCTTCAATAAATTTACTCAGGACTTGTCATGAACCAGAAGTGAGTAACCAGATATATACTAGCATGAAGTAGTTGTTAATCATTTTATTTTCATCTTTGATTTATTATTATTTGCTAATCAATCTAATTTTGCTAATCTAATTTGCTAATCTAATCTAATTTTGATTGGGATTTTTGAAAATTGTAACTCTGCCATAGATTTCAAATAAAATTGACAAAGTCCTTCTCATGCCTGATTATCTTCACATTGGGAATGGCCACTTCTGCTTATGAGGAAGCAGTATTGTTCAAATAGCTTTTCGCAGTTATTATTTTTGGCTGATTATTCTCTGATGAGGAAACAAGAACCTGACATTTTGCTAGATTCCCAGGACCTATTCCTTTAATGACTGAGATTATCAATATTCCCAAGAGAATTTCCCTTTGAGGAAAGAGGATCATCTGGGGCTAGAGTCAGCATTTCTATTTGTGGGGACGTGAAAAGGCTCTGAAGAGCCAGAAGAGGAAAATGGCAGCTCGTTTCCTTCCTTGTTTATGTCCCAAAGAATTAAATGTATGGAAGAAATAAACAAATAAAAAGAAGAGGGAGGAAACCCAGGAAATTTAAACATAGTGACATTTTCTCAAAAAAGTAAAATCTAAAGTTCTAGGCTAAAAGTGAATAAAAATTTCAAGGCACACTGAAATGGGCTGAGACCTTTAGGGAAACTTGAGAATTGGTGACAATTTCTTGCAAGATAGCATTTTTAGGCTTTGTTGGCTTTAAAGTTTTATAAGCCCCTGAGTTCCTTAGGGATCTTTATCTTTATCTAAGAGCTAGAGGTGTTATGGTATTGTTGTTGTTAGCAGCCATGTAGTCGAGCATAACTGATACAGACTCCAGGAAAAGTGGACCTGAACCCTGCCCTGTTCTATGTCATCCTCCACATCTCAGAAACACTAGAGCCCATTGCTGAAGTCATTTTGTCAATCTGTTTCATTGGGGGGGGGGTCTTCTCCTCCTTCACTGACCTTCTGTCTTTCCAAGAATATTGTCCCTATCCAAGGAATAGTCTCACCTAGGTACATGTCAAAAGTATAAAGGTGAAACTTTGCCATCTTTGTCTCCTAGGAGCACTCCGGTTGCACTTTTCCTAAACGGATGTTTGTTCTTTTGCCAGTCCATGAGATATTCAGCACTCTTCTCCAGCACCACAACTCAAAGGCATCAATTCCTTTCTGTCATCCTTATTCATTGCCCAGCTGTCTGCTGTGTAGAAGATAATGAGAAGATCATGGCCTGAATCAGCAGGTGCACCTTAGTCTTCAAACTGATATCATTGCTGTTCAGTATGTTGGAGAGGACCCTGGCAGTGGACTTGCTCAATGTAGTACATCTCCCAATTTCCTGACTGCTGGTTCCAAAGGTATTGCTTGTTGATCCAAGCAAGATAAAATTATTGACAGCTTCAATCTTTTTTCCAACTATCATAATGTTGACTGTTAGTGTGGTGAGGATCTTTGATTTCCTAATGCAGAGATGTAATTCATATTGAAGGCTGTAGTCCTTGATCTTCAATAGCAAGTGTTTCATATCCTACTCACTTTCAGCCAGCAAGGTTGTGTCGTTTGCATAACACAGGTCATTGGTGAGTCTTCCTCTGATCCTGATGCCACATTTTTCTTCATAGTGTCCAGCCTCATGAATTATTTGCTCAACACAGATTGAATAAGTATGGAGAAAGGATACAACTCTTTGACGCACATCCTTCTGATTTAAAACATGCAGTGTTCCCTTAACAACTGTTTCTTGGTCTGGGGATCGATTTTTCACAAGGACAATTGAGTGCTCTAGCATTCCTATTCTTCTCATTGTTAGCCATATTTTTTTTTATGATCCACACAAATGCCTTGTCATAGTCAATAAGATACAAATAAGCATTCTTTTAGTATTCTTTGTTTTTAGCTAGGATCCTTTTAACATCAGCAATGATATTCCTGGTTCTACAGCCACTTCTAAACCTAGCTTGAACTTCTGGAAGCTCCATCAGTGTACTGTTCTAGCTGATTTTGAATGATCTTCAGCAATATTTTACTTGCAAGTCTTATTAAAGATACTGGCTAATAATTTCAACATTCTGTTGGATCACCTTTTTTAGGGAATAGGAATAAATATGGATTTCTTCCAAACAGTGGGACAGGAAGCTGTCCTCCAAATTTCCTGGTATAAACTGGTGAGCACATCCAAGGCTAGGCTGCATCTATTAGTTCAAACACATCAATCTGTATCCCATCAATTCCTGAGGCCTTATTTGTTTGTCTTCATTGCAGTGTGAGCTTCATCTTTCATTACCACTGGCTCTTATTCATATGATATTTCCTGAAATTATTCAACTAATTCCTTTTGATATGGTGATTCTGTGTATGTTTACTATTTGCTTTCTTTCTTTTATTTAAAATAAAATTTCAATTTTATACTGGTTTACTTACAAAGTTCATATAATTGTTTTTCATACTGGATATTTCTCATTGCCTTTACCCACCCCTCCCTCAAGTCATCAAGTTGTGTGACCCTATGGTTAACCCCCACCCCTACCCCCACTGCTGGCCATTCTCACTCCTCTGCTTCCACCCTCCCACCCTTGGATCCTCGCACACATTCTACAATAATGGTTTTATACAGTATTTGTCTTTAAGGGACTGAGTTAGTTCACTTAGTATAATGCTCTCCAGTCCCCCTCAAGTAATTTACAAAATCATTTCTCTTGCATGCTGTATAGTATTCCATCATGTGAGTGTACCAAAATGTCTCAATCCATTCGATTATGGTTGGACATTTGGGCTGTTTCCATGTTCTTCAAATGGTGAATAATGCTGCTATGAACATTGGTGTACAAGTCTCAGTTTGAGCCTCAGTCCACAAAAGAAGAAATTGAACAAGTTATAAAAAGACTTACTCATAAAAAAGTAAAAAGTGATGCACTAGATGGTTTCCCAGCTGAATTCTTCACAGAGAGGATCTATCACTAATTCTCTTAAATTATTTCAAAAAACTGGAAAAGGAGGAACACTCCCAGAATCACTCTATGAAGCATGCATAACCCTAATACCAAAACCAGGCCCAGCTATTACCACAAAGAAAACTAGAGACCAACATCTCTCATGAATGTAGATGCAAAAATCCTTAACAAAATCCTAGCTAATAGAATCCAAAAGCACATCAGAAAAATAATTCATCATGACCAAGAGGGATTCATAAGAGCCAAGTAAGGATGGTTCAACAGAAGAAAAATAATCAACATAATTCCTTCGATTTTCTTTCCAAGCATCCTAAATTACTCAAGCTTTTGCTCATAGTATCTCTCAGCATTGGAACTCGAGGCTTGAGTCTGTTTTTCAGTTCTTTTAGCTCAAGAAATGACGAGTCCTTCCCTTTATATTCTCTGACTGACACTCTTTGCACAATCCATTATACAATTTTTCTTTGTTTTCTCAAGCTGCACTTGGAAACCTTCTGTTCAGCTCTTTTACTTTGGTATTTCTTAATTTTGTTTTGGCTTCTCGACCCTCTAATGCAATTTTTATAGTCTCTTCTGATATCCATTTTGGGATGTTTTTCCCCCTTCTTTATTGTTGTAAAATGATCCTCACTCTCCTCATGGATGGTACTTTATGTCCTCCCACAATGAGTGTTATCTGCGATTACTGACGTTCAGAACCTCAAGCCTGCTCTTGACATGATTCTTAAATTCAATTAGGATAGACTCTGTGAGATATTTTGATTCCTGTGGACTAGTTTTAATTTTCTTCAGCTTCAATTTAAACTTGCCTATGAGTGGCATCCACTTCTGTAATAGCTTGCCTCCAGAAACACTACGAACCTGGAGAGAGGATGGAAGACACCCAAGGACTCTCCTTCATAGGGTCGCTATGAGTCGTCTGTGACACGATGGCACTTAACAAAAACAACATGAGTAATTGATGGTCTGTTCTATAATTGACATCTAGTCTGGTTTTGGCCACTGAGATGACCGCTTCTCTGATGATTTATAGATAGCTAGCTAGTCAACCTGATTACCGTGCAGTTCATCAGTTGAGGTTTAAGTGTAAAGTCCCCTTTGTGTGTGTGTGTGTGCGTTTTTAAAGGCATTTGTAATTAATAAATCATTCAATGCATAAAATCCAATCATTCATATGAAGTCTCATTTCTTTCCTCAAGTCCATACTTTCTTTTTCTATTTTTTTAGTTACATATTGAGTTTACTTAATTCTGAACACTCATACACAACATAAACATTTCTGCACATGTGTTTGTGACTTACATGAATGTTTGAACGTCAAATATTTTTCATTTTTTTAATTTAAATTTATTATTAATTTCAGTAAAAATTTACAAAGACTTTGTATTTCCTTTCATTCACTGTTGTACTTTTCTCCCCTCCCAACCCTTCCCCCTAGTACACTACCCTCTTGGAAAAGTAAAAGAAAAATTATTTCATTGTTTTACAAACCCTCCCCCAGGTCCACTCCACCATGTAGCCTTCACTCTAGACTCCTGTCATGACAAAAATACCTAATCACATATCCCTTTTAAACAGTTTTCTCCCTCATCTGTTTCAATGCAATATACATTATTGAACCTATCTTTCTCAGTCTGCCCCCAACCCTGATGTCAGTCCTGTTTTATAACAGTGGCACCATGTAGTATTTGTCCTTTTGTGACTGAGATATTTCACTCAGCATAATATCCTCCAGAGTCAACCATTTTGAATAATATTGCCTGAGTTCCTTGTTTTTCAATGCAGCATAGTATTCCATTGTGTGAATATACCACAGCTTCTCTACCCATTAGTTTGTTGATGGGCACTTAGGTTGTTTCCAACTCTTTGCTATGGTGAACAAAGCCGCAGTTAACATGGTGTACTTTCAGACTACCATTCCTTCCTCATTATTTTCAACTTATATGTTCCAATCACCAATAATTATTAATACATCTTGATTCCATGTTTGGTCAATTTCAGACTACAAAAAGTTGGCTTTTGTGTTAATGTATATAGTTGAATAATAGTTGTGTTAACAGGGCTTCCTGGTACAAGTATAGACAGTATCCTATTACTCACAGTATTGTCCTTCAGGATGGATCTTGGAATTGCCTTGAAATTGCCTTTTAACTATGAACACAAAACCATTCTGCTCTAATTTTTTACTCCCAGCATAGTAGATCATATGACTCTCTGATTCAAAGAGGTTCTTGCTAGTCAGTTTCAGTTGACTGTTGCCTACAATGTCAATCTTCATGCTTTCCACTTCATTTTTTTTTTTATTTTTGTGTGCGTGTACCGTCAAAGCAGATCTGACTGGTACGGGAGGAGTTTGCCCCTCCTTCCCCGGCAGAGCATCTGGTGGATTCAAACCGTGCACCTCTGGGATTGTAGTTGCAGCTTCTTGCCACTAGGCCACCAGAGCTCCCCTCCATTTCATTTTTTACTTCTAGATTTTCTACATTTATATTTCATACATCTCATGTTCCGATTATTTTTTTAAATTTTATTTTATTATTTTGTGTGTATGTGTACTGTGAAATCGGATCTGACTGGTACAGAAGAAGACTGCCCCTCCTTCTCCTGCAAAGCATCTGGTGGATTCGAACTGTGTACCTCTGGGATTGCAGTCATATTCCAGTTATTAATGGTTATTTGCAGCTGCTTCTCTTCAGTTTTGAATGGCTTCCTATCTGGGCTTTCCATCTATGACTATAACTACCCACATTCTTCTGTTGTTCCTAGGGGTTTTGAACAGGCCTATATGATATAAGCAATATAAATCCCCATACAAGTACTTCTTTTATTGTACCACATGATTTTAGATGTTCCCTTTTTATATTTTATTATTTATTACCACTTAAATTTCAGCTATGAATGTTGAACTCTTGAAATTACTGTGACTATGTTTCACTTCCAGAATCATGAGAACTCTCATTAAGTTAGAACTTAATTGTCTAACACAATTGCACTGTGGTTTGTGTATGTTGTCTCTGCAAAAATTTCTCTTTGAAGTTTGTGGAGACACACTTCAAGGCTAAAGCATCAATTTTCAAAATGTTCCATATGTGATTAGGAAAATCATGCATGTTCTACTTGTATATGGAGTGATATAGTTGTATAAATTCTATTTTACTTATTAATTTAACTTATATAGATATATCAACGACAACATAGAGAGAGCTACATTGGACTAGTGGACAGAAAGTTATGCTACTAAACCCAAGGTATGTGATTTTAATCTGCAGCACTCAGGCCTGATTTAAATTGTTTTCTGTCAAACATTCTTCTAGGTGGTATAGCACTGGTCTGTGCATTGCTGTATACAGAGGTAACTCATGGTTGCTGTGATGCTAAACACTGTGACATTCATGTGCCAAATGCAATAATGGTGGCCCATGGTGGACAGTGTTTGGTGGAGCTTCCCAATTAAAACAAGCTTGGAAGCAGGAGTGGCATCCACTTCCGAAATGGCTTGCCTCTGGAAACTCTATGAACAGTGCTCAGGTCTTACGTTCATAGGATCGCTATGAGTCTTCTATGACTCAACGGTACTTAACAATAACAACAGAGATATATACACACACGTATTGTTATTGATGTTGTCATTAGGTGCTGTTGAATCAAATATTACTTATAGCAACCTTGTGAACAACAGGTCTGAACCCTGCTCTATCACGTGCAATCCTTATAATTTTGGACACACTTGTGCTCATTGTTGCAGTCACTGCCAATCTTTTTGATGGTCTTTTTTTCATACTCACTCCACCTTTCCAAGCATGATGTCCTCCTCTAAAAAATAGCCCTTCCTGGTAACATGACCAAAGTATGTGAGGCTAACCTTTGTTATCTTTGCCTCCAAGAAACACTCTGGCTGTAATTTTTTCCAAGACATTATATGTTTGTTCTTTTGGAAATTCATGGGATATTCAGTACCCATCTCAAATATCAAAAATCAAAGGTGGCAATTCTTCTGTCATCTTTATTTATTACCCACCTCTCAGATGCAAAGCCAGTGATTGAAAAGACCATGGCCTGATTTAGATCCACTTTGTATTCAAATTGATACCATTGCTTCTGAGTAATTTGGAGAGATATATATAACTCAAGGACTATAGATCAAGGACTGTAGTCTTCAATATGGATTGAAGCTCAACATCAAGAAGACAAAGATTCTCACCACTGGGCCAATTGGCAGCACCATATTAGATAGAAAAGAGATTGAGGTTGTTAGCAATTAGAGCTTGCTCAGATCTGTAATCAACACTCTTAACACCAGAAGTCAGGAAATCAAAAGACAAATTGCACTGGGAAAATCTGTTGTCATGGACCTCTCCAGAGTGCTGAAAAGCAACAATGTCATTCTAGATACAAGGACATACATAAACCCAGGCCATGATACTCTCAATTACTTGTTATGCGCCAGAGAATTGGATAATGATTAAGGATGACAGAAGACAAAAGATGCTTTAGAGTTGTGGTGCAGGAGAAGAGTCTTGAACATACCATGGACTGCCAGGAAAACAAATAGGTCTGTCTTGGAGAGGGTGAAACCAAGTCTCTCCTTTGAGGCCAGAATTCTGAAGCTCTGCCTCATTTTCTTTGGACACGTGGCCAGGAGAGATCAGTCCTTAGAGAAAGACAACATGCTTGGAAGGGCTGATGGACAGTGCAGGAGAGAAATATCCCGGATGAGATGGATTGATACATTAACTGGGGTGATGGGAGTTGGTGTGTTAGAATTAGTGAGACTGGCTCAGGACAGGGAAGGGTTCAGAGCTGCTGTACATAGGGTCGCTATGCATTGCAGGCAACTCAACCAATAACATTCTATATGACAGGTCTGGAAGCAGGAGTGGCATCCACTTCCTTAATAACATGCGTCTGGAAACTCTATGAACTTTAATAAATAACGATAGTTGTAGAGGAGCTTCAGGCCTTTTGTTCATAAGGTCGCTATGAGTTGTGCTCTACTCTAACACAACACATATACATATATAAACTTTTTACTTGCCCAGTTAGTCATTAAAGGAGATCTGACACAGTCACACCAAAATTTTAAATTTATCATAATTTCTCGACAGTTATATTAATGTGTTAATGCATTTATATAGTACATTAATATACTTATATAGCATACATTTATTCATAATTTTATATGTATAAAAGTTTTATATATGTGTATATATATCTAACTTTTTAATTTCCCTGTTCATTATTAAAAGGGATCTGTTCCTTTTTCCATCCAAATTTTAAACTTTTCAACTTTTATGTCATTACATTAATGTATTACTGTTATCTTCTTATGGTCTTCATCTACTTCATTTGCTTCATATAAGTCCAAAATTTTCTCATTGGTGAAATGAAACTTTTATAAATTTGTCAAGATTTATTTACGGATCTCTTGCAGTCAGTTGGCAGGTAGCTGTCCTCCAGATTTCTTGGCACAATCTGGTGAGCACATCCAGGGCATCAACTGTTTGCTAAAATATGTCAATAGTTATTCCATCAATTCCTGGGGCTTTGTTTTTTGCCAAGTCCTTCAGAGCAGCCTGAACTTCCTCCTTTATCACCACTGACTCTTGAGCATATGTTGTTTCTTGAAATACTTCTATGTCAGCCAATTCTTTTTGGTACAGTGACTCTGTATACTCCATCTTCTTTTAATGTTTCCAGGATCATCGACTATTCTGTTCATAGCATCCTTAAGCATTGCAACTAGCAGCTTTAATTTGTTCTTTAGTTTCTTTAGCTTAGGAAATGCTGTGTGAATTCAGCCTTTTTTATTTTCCAACTCCAGCTCTTTGTATAGTCTATTATAATACTTTTCTTTGTTTTCCTGAGCTGCCCATTGAAATTTTCTATTCAGATATTTAACTTCTTAACGTCTTCCCTTTGCTTTGGCTTCTCAGCTCTCTAGTGCAATCTTCAGAGTCTTTTCTGACATCCATTTTGGCCTTTTCTTCTTCCTTTATCTTTGTGTTAAGCTTTTGTATTTTTCATGGATGATGTTCTTGATATCCCCCTACAGCTCATCTGGCCTTTGTTCATTAGTGTTCAAGGCTTAAACCTGTTCCTGAATTGATTTTTAATTCAGGGGAATAGTCTCAACATCAAATTTTGATTCCTGTGAATAGGAGTTAACCTTCTTTAGCTTTAATTTAAACTTGTATATGAGTAGTTGGTGATCTGTTCCATAATCAGCACCTGACCTAGTTTTTACTGTTGATACTGAACTTCTCCAATGATTCCTTCCACAGATGTAACCAATATTATTCCTGTGCATCCCATCAGCTGAAATCCATGTGTATAGCCTGCTAGGATGGGCTATTCCCTGGAGAGGAATATGATGCTTGGAAAAGTGGAGGGTCAATGAAAGAGAGGAAGATCCTTGACCAGGTTGACGGACGCAATAATTGCCACAATGGGCTCAAATGTGTCAGGAAGTGTGAGGATGGCACAGGATAGGACGATAGGATAATCTATTGTTCACAGGATTTCTATGAGTCATACTTGACTCGACCTTCTAACAACAGCAACAACTTGCGTAAGACACATCATCAAGTTAAATAAAAAGAAACTAACTTCTTGATATTTTCTGTAACTACAGTTTCATATTCTTTTGTGTGAGATATTAAAATATATAAAAAAGTTGGGAAACCTGGCCATGGGCTACTCCACAGACCAAAGAGGACAACAGAACTTAAGAGAGGGGGCAGTAATCAGTGACTCACTCCCACAAGTGGCACAAGGGAGCTGCCTGCAAGGCTCCTGGACCGAAAAGGCTCACCTGGAGAAACTGGCCTTGCCACTCCACAGACAAAAGAGGGGCCTGCAATAAGGTGAAAGAATCACTCCCAGAGCCAGCACACTGATGTGCTGTGGAGGGAGGAGCCTGCAACGCCCATGGAGAGAAACTGCTCCAACTGGGGAACCTGACACAGGACCATTCACTGCCACAGCCAGCAGACTTAAGTGTGAGGAAGGGAGCTGCCTGAAACACCACCCACCCCCAAACCTTCCCACCACCACCTTGGCCAGAAACAGCTTCAGCTGGGGGACCTGGATGCATCACTTCACACACGAAAGAGGACAAAAGACTTTAGGACAGAGGCCCGCAATAAAGCAAGATTCCTGCAGGGCTGTCTTATAGACCAGAGAGGATCTGAAGGAATTTAAGGAAAAGCAAACTTTCTCGCTCCAAAGGAACAGAAAGGACTTCCAGTAGAGCAAGCTGCCCACCTTCACAGACTGAACACTTTAAACTTGCAACTAATCAGTAACATCATAAAGATGAAGAACTCTCAACAACCTACCCAGACATAAGAGAAAACCCTCAATACATACCAAGAAAAACATCACATAATGTCAAAAAAATTCAGGCAGCTTCAAATATGGTGGCAAACCCTCCAAAATAAACCTACTGCCAAAACAGCAGAACATGCCTCAGAAACAGGGAGGCAGAGGAAAGACACTGACACGAGTCATATGAACTGCTTCTTAAGAAGGTACAAATGATGGGAAAAAGAATGGAAGCCATAAATAAAGTGAACACTTCAGAGACAGGAAGCCAGAAGAAATATATCGATGCAGAGAGACATGAACAACTATGGAAAAAACTGAAAAAGATGGAAGAAAGAATTGAAACTATAGATAAAGAAGTATAAGAATTTACAAAATTATCACAAGACAAAGAAGGTACAGTCAATACAGTACTGGAAATAATAGAAATGCATGAAAATGTAATGCAAAATATTAAGACTAAAATTTCAGACATTTCCAACATGCTGGAGGGATGACAAAATACCAAAACATAATAGAAGAGAGAGAACAGAGAGTCAGTTAGCTTGAATACAAATATTCAATAGGAACATATTAAAAGGGGGAAAAAAGAGAGAAGACAGAAGGAAAATGAAGAAAACATTAGAATCATGTGAGTTAAAAACAAAAGGAACAACAAACATAAAATTGGAATTCCAGATCATGGTGGAGGGAAGGAAAGCACTGAGAAAATTGTGGAAGGGGCACTAAAAGAAAACCTTCCAGGTATTATGAAGAATGAGAAAAATCTACCTTCAAAAAGCTCAGCAAACCCCAACAGACTGGACTTCAAGAGAAAAACTTTAAGACATATCATAGTCAAATTCTCCCAGTTAAAAGGGAGAAACAAAACCAAAAAACAGAGAAAAAAAACACTCCAAGAGTCATACTATGAAGCAAGCCTAACCATAATACCAAAACTAGGAAAAGACATTACTAATAAAAACCCTACAGACCAATATTTCTTATGAATATGTTCTTGTTGAGAACTGTCAAGTTGGAACTGACACATAGCTGACTCTCCAACAGCTTTTCAGAGGCAGTTACACAGCTACAATAACTAAAACAGCATGGTTTGGTACAATGACAGAGACCAATGAAACAGAATCAAGAACCCAGAAATTAACTCATCTACCTCTCCATACCTTTTCAATCTATATGCAGAATAGATTATCCAGGAGGCTAGGATCTATGAGGAGGAGTGTGACATCAAAATTGGAGGAAGACTCATCAACAATCTGCATTAAGCAGATGACACAACCCTGTACAGCTCTACAATCAACACTCTTGGTACCAGCTGCATTGGGAAAGTCGGCTGTCAGGGACCTCTCCATAGTACAGAAGAACAACGATGTCAGTCTGGGGACTAAGGTCAGCCTGATGCAGGTCATGTTGTTGTTGTAGTTGTTGTTGGTATGTGCCATTGAATCACCTTCAACTCTTAATGACTCTATGTACAACAATCCAAAACCCTGATCTATCCTGTGCCAGTCTTAATGTCTCTGACCCCTCTACCCCCATTACTCCAGTCATTGAATCATTCCATCTCATCAAGGGTCTTCCTTTCCTTTGCTGTCCCTCCACCCTCCCAAGAATGACGTCCCTCTCCAAGGACTGTCCATAGTCTTTACAACTACTTGCTATGCGTCACTAAGCTAGACAATGACCAGAGATGACAAAAAGAAAATTGGTGCCTCCCAGGTTCATCCCAGAGAGGGTGAGACCAGGCTGCTCCTTGGAGGCAAGAATTCTAAAGCTGCATCTGACATACTTTGGACATGGTGCAAGGCGGGATTAGTCCTTGGGAGGATGGAGGGATAATGTAGGAGAGGAAGACCCTTGATAAAATGGATGGACTGGAGTAATGAGGGTAGGTGTGTCAAAGGCAATAAGTTTGGCACAGGATAGAGCAAGTTTCAAAGCTGTTGTACATAGGGTCACTAGTGGCAAGCGATTCGATGGCACATAACACCAACAACCACCTACAGTCAGCTGGTACACAAGGAAACACAACCAATCAAATGGGGAAATGATAACCTCTTAAACAAATGGTGGTGGCAAAGCTGTACTTCTACCTGCAGAAAGCTGAAGCAGGAGCCACATCTCATATCATAAACAAAAATCAACTTAAGGTGGATCAGAAAACTATGGGTAAAGCCCAAGATCATAACTATCATAAGAGACAAAATGGGACATCAATTAGAAGACCAAGCCTATGGTGTAAACATCCTGGCAAATATTGTCAGTAATGAACAACCATGAGGTGATAACATGAATGGATGCAACCTTCTAAAGATTAAATGTCTGAGTACATCAGAAACTTTTTCCAATAGGGAGAGAAGAAAATCTACTGATTGGGAAAACACATTTGGCAATGCCATCTCAGACAAGAGTCTCATAACCAAAGTGTACACAATCCTACAGGGCCACCACAAGAAAAAAGACTGATAACACAATGACAAAAGGGGCAAAACACATGGAAAGACTTTTCAGAGAGGAAGGTATTCAGATGACCAGCAGACACATGAAGAAATGCTCAAAATCACCGACTATAAGAGAGATGCCAATTAAAACCACAATGAAAAGTCTAACTGTAGCAGCAGTAGAAAAGATCAACAGAAAGTAATAACTGTTGTCGAGGATGTAGAAAGATAGGAACTCTTGCACACTGTTGGTGGGATTGTAAAATGGTACAACCACACTTGAAGGCAGTTTGATGTTTTCTCAAGAAGCCAAACATAGAAATTCCACTGCTAGGAATATATGCCAAGAAAAATAAAACCGTGACACAAATGGAAATTTGTACACTGATGTTCATAGCAGCATTATTCACAATAGGAAGGAAACGGAAATAGCTAAAATGTCCATCAAGAAATGAAAAGATTGAGAAATTGTGCTACATTCACACAGTGGAATGCTATGCAGCATTCAGGTGCAATGATTTTGAAAAATACTATATAACATGGGACCTTGAGAGTTTGCTTGGGGAGTTCTATCAGGGGAGTGCAGCTACTCATATACCCTTGACAGACTGATGGATGGTCCTCCTATTGCATATGGTTGTCCTCTTCAGTCAAGCACACACAGCTTTGTAAGAGAAGAAGGGGACACCCAACTTGCAAGCCAGTTCAGCCAAATCAACCCTGTGTGACAGACATTGCTGCCAGATCGCCCTCACAAAATTTGTTAAGCAAATGGCACAACCTTGCTTGCTGAAACTGAGGAGAACCTGCAGCATTTGCTGCAGAAGGTCAAGAACTGTAGTTGTCAATATGGATTAAAGTTCATTATCAAGAAAACACAGATTCTCACCAATTAGAAGCACCACGCAAAAGGAGATTGAGGCTGTTAACAGTTACAGCTTACTAGGGGCCACTATCAACACTCTTGGTACCAGCAGTCAGGAAATCAAAAGATGAATTGCATTAGGAAAATATGCTGTCAGGGACCCCTCCAGAGTACTGAGAAGTAAAGATGTCAGTGCAGGGACTAAGGTACACCTTATCCAGGCCATGCTCTTCGCAATTACTTTCTATGCATCAGAGAGCTAGATAATGACTAAGGATGACAAAAGAAGAACTGATGCCTTTGAATTGTGGTGCTGGAGACCATGGACTTACCAGAAAACAAAAGGTTCTGTCTTGGAGAAGGTAAAACCAAGTTTCTCCTTGGAGGCTAGGGTTTTGAAGCTCCATCTCACATACTTTGGGCACATGGTCAGGAGGGACCTATTCTTGGAGAAGGACATCATGTTTGGAAGGTTGGAGGGACAGCACAGGAGAAGAAGACCCCAGATGAGATGCATCGATACAGTAACTAGGGCAGTGGGGATAGGTGTGTTGAAGTCAGTGAGACTGACTCAGGACAGAGCAGAGCTTCAAAGCTGCTGTACATAGGGTAGCTATGAGTCACATGTGACTCAACGGCACAAAACAGCAACTGCATATAATATGGGACAGGCTGGAGAGCACTGTGCTGAGTGAAGTAACTCAGTCTCACTAGGACAAATACTCCATAGGACAATGATTGTAAAAGCAGAAGGATGACTACCAGAATGTGCTTAAGAGTCTAAAGCGGGAAGGGGAGGAGCATGAGGGCCAAGGGTGGGGAAAGGGAAAAATCATGGGGTCACAGAGTTCGGTCACAGATGGGAGGGCATGAAGGAATCAGTAAAGATCCAGTGGAAACCTGAAAAGATGGGGTATTAGTGAGTATAAATCAATGGTGATTAATTTTCTAAAACACAATGAATGGATATGTTTATATGAAACACACTGACAATGAAGGAATGTCTAAAACATAAGGTATATGAATTTTATATTCAATCAAATATAAAATTTTTAAAAAGAGTATATAAAATGTATCACAAGAATGCTGGAGAAATTGGATCAAGAAATTAATGAGGATTACTGTTCTTGTAATTGTTTCTAAATAATATGGTAGAATAGTTGGCATGTACTTCCTCGTGTGCATTTTCCTATCTCAGACACTATGAAGCAGATCCTTACAAGCTTTATACCATGCACCTGCCTCCTCTGTGATAAATACCATAACAAATATTTTCTTTTCTCTCACTGCTTCACCAGGCTTGTTGCAGTTGCTAACTGCTATGAAGTCTGCCTCAATTCAAAGTTAATCTGTGGACAATTGAATGAAACACCGCCTTTTCCTTTACCATTCCAATGACTGACTGCCAAATAATAAAGTGCCATGATTCACCAGCTATTCACTGGAAGAGCTCAGGTGGCTTAGTCTGTAGACAGTTGCTAACCCGAAAGATGAGACTTTTATGATTCAAATCCACCAGCCTCTCCTCAGGAAAAAGATAGGCAATCTTCTCCTGTGTGGCTGAAAGCCTTGAAAAGTCAATGCAGTGACAGATTTTTGGAAGGAGCTCATCATGTGTTTTCTCTTAGCTCATCTTATTCTAGAACCACTGCTTATACCTGCTGAGCATCATAGTAATAAGCAAACTTGCAGCTAGATGGGAATAGTGGCTGCACACTATGTGCTTGGCCACACAATGGCCACACTCTACCACTACAGTTAGATTATTAAGAGTAACATATTAAGTAACTTAACTGGCAAAGGCTACCTGTGCTGCAATTCTGAGGGCACATGGTCCGAATCCACCAGCCGCTCCATGCGAGACAGTTGGACAATTTCCTCCCATGTGCTTAATTGCCTCTGATAATGTGCTGGAGGGTCAGCGCTGGGTCAGTTCCTTATTCAACAGTACAAAACAATAACAATATGTGGTTGGTATTGCTGTTAGAGGCCATTGAGTCGGTTCCAGCTGATTACTACCTATGTATATAGAATAAATCTTGCACAATCTTGCTTTATGTTTACAATCTCCATCATGCCCAAACTTATTGTTATAGTCATTGTGTCAGTCCACCTCACTGAAGGTCTTCCTTTTAATATGTTAGGACCCAGGTTTCAAATAAAATTTTCCTCTATTTCAGGAAATTTCCTATCTGTGATTTTCTTTAATGAACTGTCTACATAAAAGCATTCTTTTTAGAAGGAATGATAAATACCTAATCAGTGACTAGAGTCTGAATGATAATGTCAATCTTTAGACTTTCATAAACCACTTTCTAATCTATAAGTAAATGAGTAAATATCTCTCTTTTATAGTAGGTGGGTTTGGTGGCTCTGTGGTAACAAACTGCACTGCCAATGCAAAAACATGTGGTTCAAATCCACCAGCTGCTTCACAGGAAAAAGGTGGGCAATTTACCGCCTCTGAAAACCCTCTGGTCAGCTATGGGTCTGTTCCAACTCAATGGTACACAATGACAACGATAAATGAACGGCAATGATTCGGTGCTATTGGGTTTTCATTTCAAAAAAGAAAAAAATTAAGAAGAAAATTAATTACGTAACCCCCCATGGTTTCTACCTTCCAGAACAATGATTCAAAGGCACAATACGGTGAGAAAGACTAGACAACAGAGGATCTTTTTTTGTATTAAAAGTGGCAACTGGATCTTTCTCGCTATGCTCAGACATTCATTCAACCACACAGTTTTTTCTGTGAACCAAGTAAATTCCTCTTGTGGAAGAATTTACTAAAACATCAGAATAAAACAGCCTTTTGGTTAAATTGGGGTAAAAGGGCTCTGGTGACACAGTGCTACAAGAGTTGTCTGACCAACACAAAGGTCAGCCATTCAAATTCTTCCAAGGAGAAAGAAGGGCGGCCTCCTCTCATAAAGATTTATAGCCTCAGATGGCTGATGAAGGATTCCTATGAAATGGAGCAGATTTAATAGCACTAAGTAAAATTGTCAATGAGTAAAAAAGGAAAGTACATTTGTCTTATCAGACTACAGAAACGAAAATGCACTTTCACAATCTAATTTCTTTCCCAATGGTCTTTTTTAGCACAATGTGTTAGGTAACTACAGAAATGATCTTCTAAGAGAAATCACTGCCTTTCAGCAAAATCCGGTAGAACGCCTTGGCAGGTCCTTCCCTGACCCACTCCAACCCCACTTAAGCCCCGCCCACCCAACTGGGGTGATCTCAGTGGCCCCTCCCCTCCCCTCCAGAAGATCTCAGCCTGAGGCCCAGCCATGGGGATCCCCTGTTTTGGGGACCACAAAAATCCCAGCAGTTTCCTAGCTAACACCCTTTTAAAAATTGAGGCCTGCGGAAAACCTACGCATGGAAAGTCTGTTTCTATTTCAGTTGTGTATCAGTTAAGATGGAAAATTTTTAAAGTCCACACAGATGGTAAATAAATTTCTGCTACATGAGGCAGTTCCTGGAATAAAGCAATTTTCTCAAATAACAAGTGCCAACTTATTTTTTCAGCAGAACTTATTTATAACTTTCTCAAGAAATGGCAGAAAGACTGGGAGCTGTGTCCTTCACCTTCAGAACCCAAGTCGGCTTGTAGAAGAAACTGAAGTTGTTCTGATTACAGGCTGAGATGTGTATGCACACAGCTGCGGACATGGAGTGAACGGTCGGTTGTTCATACTCTCTGGGCAGAGGAAAGAGTGAGGGAATGAGTGATGGAAACTTTGCAAAAATATTTATATTTTCATCCAATATTTAGTTTTCTGTAATATATTCCACATAGTATAAAATTGACTCCTATTTTTGCTTAGGAATGCATTCGATATTGTGGAGAAATAACTATTGATACGTGAGAATTCCTTAAACACTGTTGGACTTGGCCCCTGTCCTCAAGAGTCTTCGGCATCAGTCTCTCAGAAATAACTAGAAACCACTTTGCTTTGCTAGGTTAGGCTTCAATGTGGGGAGAGTCATCCGTGGGCTGCATTTGGCAGACAATTCTAGATTCTTGGATAAAGCTATGTCATTTGCCAAATCAGAGATCCAAACATTCCTCTAGGATGTAGAAATCCTTTATTCATAAGAAACACAAAAATGTAATTATTAAATAAATAGTGCTATGGATACTAGTGGTGGTTTTATTACTGTCCTAATATTACAGCATAATGCAGTAGTTTTGTTGTTATATGCCCTAGAGTTAGAAAGAACTCGTGGCTGGCCCTCCAGTGCCTTTTCAGAGGCTATAAATCACATAGGAGACTGCTTGTCTTTCCGTGGAGCATCTGGGAGATTTTTTTTTTCTTTTTTTTTCATCTGGGAGATTTGAACTGCTTGTCTTTGGGTTGGTAGCCTACCGCCTTATTACTAAATTACCAGAGCTCTCTAGCATAATGCGAAGTACTAAATTATTTACTTCTATTCTTAGGTAATGCAGTTCACTCAGCATTACAGAAGGTAGCTATCAATCATTTACTGAGATTCCAAATATGGTCATTATAGCATAAAGGGGGAAAAGAAAAATCCGTCTTTGCCTAACTAAATAGAAAACTGGAGAAATAAACATGAAGAAGCCAGAAATAGACATGGGTCAGACTTTGTGATGCTGGGGTCAGACCAAGATGTGAGGCTGACCTTGGTAAGTAGAAAGTAAGTGTCAAGAGAGGCACCCAATACTCAAGTGCAATGTATAAAGAAACAACTCACTTAGAAATATATGTATATTTAAAAAATGTTAATGAGACTTAAGAACCTTCAGTTGCAGTGACAATTTTTGAGGGGGGAAGTGTTGAAAAATGACAAATTCTAGTACCTGAGAGTAAACATTGGCAAATAAACAGCACTTATTATAAGAAAAATGAACACAACTCTCCACAAACCAGTATGTGTGAATTCAAGAAATAAGGAGCTGAGAGAGATGAAAAGACTTCCTAATTTAGTGTATTGCTTTGGACAGTGTAGAAATAAGCTGACGAGGAAACAGGGATGCCCTTGGTGACAAAGATGTTGACAAATTAGGGAGTGAATGACCTTCTTCTACCAGCTAGCATTCCACCCATTATCACGAAAAAATATTAACAGATTCCATTATACTGGTAAGGAGTACAAGAAAATGTATCAGAATGGCTTACTAAGAAAAAATATTCTTCTCTTTTTTTTAAAAAAAGAGGTTTTATTTGTTCTATTATGTTTCCTACAAATTTATATCAATTCATAGTGTAGGTTTAAAGACCAAAAACCATACTTATAAAGGTATTTTTTTAAGCAAAGAAAATCAAACTACAATTCCAGTTTTGAAATAAAGGTTTAAATATTTATACCTGGTTTTCCTTTCTTCCTTAAATATGATGCATATTATGGGTGAATTTGTTTAAAAAAAATTAAAAGAGTAGTAATGATGTCAGAGTGATGACTACGGTGAGTCTGATTCAGGCCATGGTCTTTAGGATTACTTGCTATGCATCTGAAAGATGGATAACAAATAAGAATGACAGAAAAATAATCGACACCTTTGAGTTATGATGTTAGAGAAGAGCACTGAACATCCTATGGATGACCAAGAGAACAGGCAGATACATCTTGGAGATAGTGCACCTGGAGGATTCTTTGTAGGGAGGAAAGAAGAGACTTCGCCTCACATACTTTGGGCATGTTACTAGGAGGGACAATTCCTTGGAGAAGGACATGATGCTGAGAAGGGTGAAGGGTCAGCGAAGGAGAGAAAGATGCCACATTCCTCCTCATAAAGCCCAGCATCTCAGATGATCTGCATACAGATTGATAGACTCTTAGATAGGAAGACTCAATATTGTGACAATGACAATTCTACCAAAGACAATCTACACATTCAATCCAATCTCAAAACAAATACCAATTCCATGCTTCAACGACATGGAAAAGGCAATTTCCAATTTTGTCTGGAGTGGAAAGAGACCAGGAATAAGCAAAGCACTCCTTAAAAAGAGAAACAAGGTAAAAGGCATCTCAACCTGTGCCACCTCAACCTGCTGCAATGGGATCTTGTGTGTCAGGAAGTATGAGGATGGCGCAGGATGAAACAAGATTCAGATCTTTTGTTCACAGGGTGGCTAGGAGTCATACTCGACTCAACAACACCTAAGAACAAAATCAACAACATAGTACAGTAAGAATAAAAGTTAATTTCTGAAATCCATGACTGTGGAGATAACCTTATTTTTTAAGTTTTGCTTAAAAGAATATCCACCTTCTCATTTTGATGGCTCAGCCATCTTTTCTAACAGACTTTTGGTTAAACGGAGTGGTTAAAATAATGAATTTCCTGTTATTCTTAGCATGTGCCCAGAAGTCAGGAAGATTTTTGAACTTACTTAATTAAAAAAAGAATGAAAGTGAATAAAAGAACTATTATAATAAGTAGCAACCATAGAAAATAAAGATTATAAACAGTAGTCATTTTATAATGAAAAGAAAGGCATAACCATAACCACAAAATCTTTTCCAGAGATTTTGGTGTGTTCCAGCTCTGAGGTAATTTGGGGGAAATACAAACTTTGATATTATGCAGTCTCTTCCAGTCAGTTGGCCAGGTGGTTGTTCTCCAGATTTCTTGGCACAATTTGGTAAGCACATCAAGGGAAGCATCTGTTTGTTGATATATGTCAGTTAGTATGGCATCAATTCTTGGGGGCTTCTTTTTTGCCCATTCTTTTTTTTTTTTAAATTTTTTTTTTGCCTATTCTTTCAGAGCAAATCAAACTTTTTTCTTCATCACCATAGGCTCTTGCTCATACATTGTTTCATGAGATTCTTCTGGGTCGGCCAATTTCTTTTGGTACAATGACTTTGTATACTCTTTCTATCTTCTTTTAATGCTTCCTGGACCATTTAAGCATCTTTAAATATTGAACCTAGAGGCTTGAATTTTTTCCTTCCATTCCTTCAGCTTAAGAAATGCTGAGTGAATTCAGCACCTTTGATTTTCTGACTCCAGCTCTTTGCCCATTTCATGGTAATATTTTACTTTGTCTTCCCAAGCTACCCTTTGAAGTCTTCTGCTCATCTCCCTAATTTCTTCCCATTGCTTTGGCTTCTTGGTGCTCAGGAGCAATATCCAAGTGTCTTCTGACATCATCAGTGATGTCAGATATCTTCTAACATCAAAAGAAAACTGCCAGAAATGCAGGCTGGGTTTATTTTTAATTGAGATTTTAATGAACGTTCATAGAAAGTTTGGATTTCCATTCATTCATCATTGCGTATTTTCTTCCCTGCCCAGTCTCTCCCCCAGTTCGCTTTTCTATTTGGAAAAAAAAAACCAAACAAAAAAATTATTTTGCTGTTATATAATTCCTCCCCGTCCAGTCCACTTTTCTATGAAACTTTTTCTTTTAATTTATTTTATTTTATTTTTTTATTTTTGTGTGCGTGTACCGTCAAATCAGATCTGACTGGTACAGGAGGAGATTGTCCCTCCTTACCCGGCAAAGCATCTGGTGGATTCGAACCGTTCCCTCTGGGATTGTAGTTGCAGTTCCTTGCCACTAGGCCACCAGAGCTCCCCTCTATGAAACTCTTATTCTGGACTATTGTCTTGCAAATTATACCTAGTCATATATTCCTTTTAAGTGTTCTTTCCCTCATCTGTTTCAATGCCATGTACATTATTTATACCCTCTTTTGCTAGTTTTCCCCCAACCCTGCTGTCAGTCCTGTTTTCTAACAGTGGAATTATGAAGTACTTGTCATTCTGTGACAGAGCTTTTTCACTCAGCATGTCCTCCAGGGTCACCTATTTTGTATAATATTTGATGAGTTCTTTGTTTTTCAATGCAGTGTAGTATTCCATTGTGTGAATATACCACAGCTTCTCTATCCATTGCTTGGGTTGTTTCCATCTCTTTGCTATTTTGAATAATGTAGCAATAAACATGGGTGAATATATCTGTTTGGGTGCACTTCTGATTTCTCTAGGGTATATTCCCAGTAGTGGAATTGCTGGGTCAAATGATTTTCTTTTTCCAACTTTTTTGAGAAAGTGCCATACTGCCTTCCATAGTGGGTGCACCATTTTAAACTCTCACCAACAGTGAATAAGTGCTCCAGTTCCTCCACAACCTCTCTAACATTCACTGTTTGAATTTTGCTATTCTTACTGAGATGAGATGGTATCTCATAATTGTTTTTATTTGCATTTCTCTTAGTGCTAGAGATTTTGAACATTTCTTCATGTGTTTGCCATCTGAATGTCTTCTTTGGCAAAGTGTTCACATTTTGTGACCATTTTGTGACTGGGTTGTTTACCTTTATCTTACTGTGCTCGAGTATTCTATAAATTATAGACATAAGTCCTTTATCAGATATGTCATTAAAAAATAGTCTTTCCTTCCTTTTTACCCTGTTGGAAAAAGTTTTGGATATGTATCTTTTCAATCTTTATGCAGAACAGATTATCCTCCGGGAGGCTGGAGGAGAAGTGTGGCATCAGGATTGGTAGAAGATTCATCAACAATCTGTATTATGCAGATAGCACAATCATGCTTGCTGAAACTGAGGAGGACCTGAAGCACTTCCTGAAGAGGGTCAAGGACTGCAGCCTTCAATATGGATTAGGGTTCAACACCAAGAAGACAAATATTCTCACTACTGGACCAGTTGGCAGCATCAGGATGGATGGTGAAGAGATAGAGATTGTTCACAGCTTTAGTTTGCTTGGCTCCACGGTCAACACTCTTGGCACCAGTACCCAGATAATTAAAAGATGTATTATGGTAGGAAAGTCTGCGGTTAGGGACCTCTCCAAAGTACTGAAGAGCAACAGTGTTAGTCTGGAGACTGAGGTGCACCTGATACAGGCCATGGTCTTTGACATCACTTGTTATGGCCAGAAAGTTGGACAATGACTAGGGAGGATAGAAGGAGAATTGATGCCTTTGAGCTGTGGTGCTGGAGAGGAGTATTGAACGTACCGTGGGCTGCTAAGAAAACAAACAGGTTCATCCTGGAGAGGCTTAACGTGGGCTGCTCAGTGAAGGCAAAGATTCTGAGGCTTCGTCTGACATATTTTGGACATGTTGCAAGGAGGGACTAGTCCTTTGAGAGGGACATCATGCTTGGGAGGGTGGAGGGACAGCGCAGGAGGGGAAGACCTTCTATGAGGTGGACTGATTTAATGACTGGGTAATCGGGGTGGGTGTGTTGGAGACAGTGAGATTGGCACAGGACAGCAGGGGTTAGGGCTGTTGTACATAGGGTCGCTATGAGTTGCAAGCGATTTGACAGCACATAACAACAACAACAAAAACAACATAGTGACTTTGTTCTTAGAAGGGCCCATTAATCCATTTTATCTTGTATGTTTTTCAGGATGTTTGGAAGACTGTTCATGTTGTCGGTTAGGGCTGCCAGAGTTCTTCTAAGCTTTTCTCTGATGAAGTTTATAGTCCTTGGTTTTAGTTCTAGGTCCTTAATCCACTTTGAGTTGATTTTTTTTATATGGTGTAAGGTGTGAGTCTTGCTTGAATTTTCTGCAGATAGTTTTGCAATTCTGCCAACACTAATTGTTAAAAAGGCTGTCATTTCCCCATTTAACTGATTTCATCTCCTTGTCAAAATTCAGTTAACCATAGGTAGATGGGCTGATTTCTGGGGTCTCAATTCTATTCCACTGATCTATGTGTCTGTCATTGCACCAGTACCATGTTTTCTTGACCACCACAGCTGTATAGTAGGATTTGAAATCAGGGAGTGAGATGCCTTTTACCTTATTTCTCTTTTTAAGGAGTGCTTTGCTTATTCCTGGTCTCTTTCCACTCCAGATAAAATTGGAAATTGCCTTTTCCATGTCATTGAAGCATGGAATTGGTATTTGTTTTGAGATTGGATTGAATGTGTAGATTGTCTTTGGTAGAATTGTCATTGTCACAATACTGAGTCTTCCTATCTAAGAGTCTATCAATCTGCATGCAGATCATCTGAGATGCTGGGCTTTATGAGGAGGAATGTGGCATCAGGATTGGTGGAAGAATCGTCAACAACTGCGTTATGCAGATGACACAACCCTGCTCACTGAAACTGAGGAGGACCTCATGCACTTGCTGCAGAAAGTCAAGGACTGCAGTCTTCAATATGGATTGAAGCTCAATATCACAAAAACAAAGATTCTCACCTCTGGGCCAATTGGCAGCATCAGTATGAATGGTGAAGAGATAGAGATAGTTAACAGTTTTCAGTTAACTTGGTCCCACAGTTAACACTCTTTGTAACAGCAGCCAGGAAATCAGGAGACCAATGGCATTGGGAAAGTCAGCTGTGAGGGACCTCTCAAGAGCACTAAAGTGCAACGACGTCAGGCTGGAGACTAAGGTGCGCCTGGTTCAAGCTATGTTGTTGTTGTTGTTATGTGCCGTCAAGTCATTCGCGACTCATAGCGACCCTACGCACAACAGCCCTAAACCCTGCTCTATCCTGCACCAAC
>NW_006399878.1:9415844-9416898 GCF_000299155.1 Elephantulus edwardii | reverse complement strand
TGGCACAGGATAGAACGGCATTTAGGGCTCTTGTACATAGGGTCACTATGAGTCCCAAATGACTCGATGGCACATAACAACAACAATCTAAGAGCAAGGTATATTTTTCCATTTCTTCAGGTGACAGTTCTCTGAATGTTTGATAAAATTCACTTGTAAAAGCATCTGGTCCAGGACTTTTTTTGTTGTTGGAAGTTGCTTTATTACCTATTCAGTTTCTTCTTTTGTAATGGGTCTGTTCAGGTGTTCAATTTCGATCTGTGTCAGTTTAGATAGGTTGTTAGTTTCTACATATTTGTCAATTTTACTCTAGGTTTTCATATTTGTTTGAGTATAGATTTTAAAAATATTCCATTGTTAGCCTTTTTATTTTAGTTGGTTCTGTTGTGACAGTCCCCGTTTCATCTCTTATCCACATTACTTGTGTCTTTTCTTTCATTTCCTTTGCCAGAAGTTTGTTGATTTTACTGATCTTTTCAAGAACCAACTCCTGTTTTGTTGATCGTTTCAATTGTTTTTCTGGCTTTTATTTCATTCACTTCTCCCCTAATTTTTATAATTTCATTTTTTAGAGGGTGTTGAGATTTATTGCTGTTCTTTTTCAATTTGTTTGAGTTGTTGGGATAGAAAGTCAATGGTCATTTTTTTTCCTGGCTTTTGATGTGTTTGCTTATTGCTAAAAATTGACCTCTGATTACTGCTTTGGCTGTTTCCCAGAGGTTTTGGTAAGTGGTGTTTTCATTGTCATTTGTTTCAAGAAACTTTTAAATTTCATTTTTTATTTCTTCTAGTATCCACTCATGTTCAAGCAAGATGTTGTTCAGCTTCTAAAAGTATGGGGTTTTTTTTTCTCCTTTACCCTGTTGTTATTAATTTCTAATTTTATGGCATTGTGGTCTGAAAAGATGCTTTGTATATTATGGATTCTTGCCTTGTGACCTCAAATGTGACCTATTCTCAGGAACATTCCATGCACATTGAAGACGAAAGCATAGTGAACTTTTGGGGGGGTGCATTAGCCTATATATATCTATGAGATCGAGTTGGTTTATTG
>NW_006399878.1:9400673-9415079 GCF_000299155.1 Elephantulus edwardii | reverse complement strand
GTTGACTGTGGAGCCGAGCAAACTGAAGCTGTGAACAATCTCAATCTCTTCGCCATCTATCCTGATGCTACCAATTGGTCCAGTGGTGAGAATCTATTCATTATTGTTATGTCATCTTGTTCTATTGACTCTTTAAGCATTGTCCTTTGTGATGGTTTTTGCATTGAAATCTATTTTATCAGAGATTAATTTTGCTACTCCTACTTTTTTCTGGGTGCCATTTGCTTGGTGTATTTTTCCCCCACCCTATTATTTTTAGTCTTTATCTTCACTTTTCATGTATGTCTCTTAAAGACAGCATATTGGTGGATTTGGGGTTTTTTTATCCAATCTGCTACTCTTTTTCTATTCAGTGGTGCATTTACATTATTCACTTTCCGTGTGATTATTGAGAGGCAAGGTTTTATTGCTATCATTTTGTTGAGTTCTTTTTGATGTTGTTGATGGTTACTTTGGTCCATCCTGCTTTCTGTGGCACCCATGTAAGAAGGATGTCTTTCAGTGTTTCCTGCAACACTGGTCTTGTTTTTACAAACTCCCTTTGGTTCTACTTTTTTGAGAATATCTTGATTGGACAGTTTTGCTAGGTATAGTATACTTGGTTGACAGTCGTGTTCTTTGAGTGTTTGATATATGTCATAATACTGTCTTCTTTCTCACATGATTTCTGCTGAAAAATCAGCACTTAATCTTATCTGCTTTCTCTTATAGATTACTCTTTGTTTCTCCCTAGCTGCTTTCAGAATTCTTTCCTTACCTTTCGTTCTGGTAAATTTGACTATGATATATGCCTTGGTATTTTTCTTTTGGAGTCAATTCTATATGGTGTTCACTTAGCTTCTTGAATATATTCACTCATTCTTCATTATGCCTGGAAATTTTTCTTCTAGTAATTCTTCCACAACTTTTTCAGAGCCTTACTTGTTTCTTCCTGCTTTTGGATTCTGATTAGGATCATGTTATTCCTCTTGATAGTGTCCCACATTATTAGTTTTGCTTCTTTTTTCGCCCTTTTTGGTTTTTCTTTTTGTTCTAACAGATCAGTGGTGACAATTCTATCTTCTATTTAACTCATTCTGTGTTCCATCTCTTCAACTCTGTTTCATATGTCCCTGGAGGGACGTTGACAGATTCTGGAACATTGGTCCTCACATTTAGGACTGTGCTTTCTTGTTTTTCCAGAGCCTCTAATGCCCCATTTGTCTTATCTATATTGTTTGGGATTTTTTCTTTTTTTCTTTTGTAGTACTCTGGAGAGGTCCCTGGCAGCAGACTCTCCCAATGCAATTCATCTCTTTTTTTATGTTTTAATTTTTAATGTTTGGTTAAACAAAATAACATCTCTTGATTTCCTGGCTGCTGGTACCAAGAATGTTGATTGTGGACCCAAGCAAACTAAAACTGTAATTATCTTAATCTCGTCAGTGTCTATCATGATGCTGCCAATTTCAATCTATATGCAGAACAGATCATCCAGGAGCCTAGGCTCTATGAGGAGGTGTGTGGCATCAGGAGTGGAGGAAGATTCATCAATAACCTATGTTAAGAGGACCAGTATCAGTAAGGGACTAAAATGAACTCAGGTAATGGGAAAAGATTAAATGGGCAGTAAAACACGAGATGAGTAGTGACACAAAATGTGAGTATACTGAGAATCAGAGTCTACACGGTGATCATTCCTTAGTTCATGGACATTTTTTTCCAAAATTTTATTTTATTATTTTGTGTGTGTGTACCATCAAATCAGATCTGACTGGTACAGGAGGAGATTGCTCCTCCTTTCTCCAGCAGAGCATCTGGTGGATTCAAACCATGTACTTCTGGGATTGCAGTGAAGCTTCTTGCCACTAGGAGTTCATTGACATTTTTGAAGACATGAAGAACATTGTGACAGATTTGTATTGTATAAAGACAATTAGATCTAGGATGCAGAGATTGGTTTGAAGAAAGAACTGGATATAACACCACCAGTAGAACTATGTTTTCATAATTTGAGGACAATATTGTGGTAGGATAAAGATAATGAGGATAAGAAATATTTATGAGAATTTTATAGTTTCATCAGGATTATCAATGACAGCGAAACTGACAAGTGTATTTTCACACTTGCTAAAGTGAAGGTAGATTCAATTATCTCATTTTTCTTTCTGCTGAACTTGCCAGCATTATACCTAGTCTACAGTAAAGATAACCATACTATAAATATGAATCTCACTGCAATTCTTAATAAACACTGGATTTCTGAAACAAATCTTTTATACATGGAGTGACTTCACTTACTTCTTGCAACTATGGACAGACTTAATTTGCAGAGTTATTTAAAAGGAAATTAGACTTTTTAAACTCTGAATAAGGGAAAAGGTGATGGTTTGAAAAGCAAAATACTATTATGGGGAGCTCTGGTGGCCTAGTGGCAAGGAGCTGCAACTACAATCCCAGAGGCGCACGGTTTGAATCCACCAGATGCTCTGCCGGGTAAGGAGGGACAATCTCCTCCTGTACCAGTCAGATCTGATTTGACGGTACACGCACACAAAAATAAAAAAAAAAAAGAAAAGCAAAATACTGCCTACAAGTTACCCTTAATGATACATACCTGTTTCTGTCTTCTCTTGGTTTCAAATTTTTTACAGCACTCTTTTATAAGAAGGCTAGGAATGCAGAATGGTGTTATCAAAACGGCCGTGGAATCCTGTACAGAGCGAACTGAAGGCAGCAGTTTTGGGAGAAGGTAAATATGTCACTTTGAACTTAAGCAGTCCCTCAAAGCAAACAGAAAGACACATCAGGAAAGTCAGGAAAAGCCCATCTGCTCCTTCTCACCTGGGTACCCACAGGAGATGACAGACAGGGTGTATAATGGCCAGGGGGCAAAAGAGAGATGACTTGGATTTGGAAACTCAGGTTAACAGTATTAGGGGGAAATGCTCTCTTGCTTGATAATAATTCTTCCAGCATAGAATATTTATTAAGTGGTTGAAAAGGTAAAGATTACTTGACAATGTTGCATCAAGTATAACTCTTTGAGACATGAAGTCTACAACAACAATAAAAAAAATCCCCAGACAAGGTTATTATTCACCTTAAGTATCTTGGCGCTATATCTCTTTGGTATTTTAAACATAGTTTTGTGGCCATGTTTTATTTTAACAGTAGTGTTTCCTCGACTGTATGAAAATACTTCTACTTTCTTCCTAGTAGAGACTTTTCTTTTCTCCCTCCTTGATGAACATCATTTAGAAATTGTCATTTTCATTACTCATCATGTTCTGTTTAAATCACTCATTATAAACAATATTAAAAATTACTTCAGTATAAATTTATAGCAAAGAGAAAAATAAAAATGCTCCCTCTTTGAGCCTACAGCTCTCTGTTATAAAATGCACTACATGTTTAGAGTGTCACATTTGGCTGTGAGAATAGTTGGATAGCTTATACGGAATGGTATTGTTTGCCTCTCTCTCTCTCTCCTTAGAAAGGAACCCTGCAAGCAAGAACATTGAGCAGAAGTTCTTATGTGTCAATCTCTATATGAACTGGCATCTGCTAAGTAACACGGTCCTCCTAAAATTGAAGATTTTATAAATGAAAGACAGATTAACAATCAACAGGCTTCATGTTAATACATACAACTCTTTCTTCTAAATTCTCTCTCCATCAAGAAAACAAATTATCACAGTCATCAGAACTGGGCATTTACGACTAGAAACCTAGAAGGTATTAAACACTATAAAAAGATTTTTTTTATTTTTTTCTAATTTAAGCAGCCCAGAACAGGCCAAAGCATAATTTAGCATGGTTCTTCCCTTGAGCTTAGTCGGAATTTTAATTGGAAAAAATATAGTAAATTTTAATTTAAAATTAGTTTTAATTAGTAATAATTTAATATATCCATCCATTATTTGATCACTAGCATGTTTAAAGGAAACATTTGCATAAAAGTTATACTAAAATCTACTAGCTAATGTCCCTTCTCCCCTGGTCTCCTTAATGATTGCTCCCAGTGGGAATATGTTTGAAATACTTCTCAGATTGTTTAAAATCTATCATGGTTCAATCCAAACACTCTGGACATCTGAGAGAAAGCACTTTGTAACTTCTAAGTGGACAGAGATAATATTTATGATAAAGTCTATGCTGATCAGAGGAAAACAGTACAGAACCATTGGCTTCAGTGAAAAATCATGCCCGTAAGAAAGTAACTTTTTTATTACATACCAGAAACTCGAAGATGTGAAGAAACCAAACACCATTTTAGACTCCATTTTCAGTTTTATAAAGTGTCACATTTTTGTCAATATATACCTGAGATGGCCGTCAAATTCTCAATGCTTTCCCCCACCCCTGCACAAAAATGGGCAAATGCCTGAACTAGAAGGATGAAACATTTCCTTTCAAAGTTCAAAAAACCCCTTAATATTAGGTTTGTATTACATTTCAATGCTGGCCAATTCTTGCTGATTACTTTTAAATTATAGTTCTTGCATGATAATGTGCAACTCAGCATCTTCTCTGTGGGGAAGCAACTTTGCATTGGTAATGTGACATACCACTATTAACGCTCTAAATTATAACTCCTAGGCCTTGTCAATACACACATTATTATTCCATTTCAAGTGAAATGCAACGATGTTTCGTTTCTTCCAGATGGAACAGTCCACGAACCTATAAATAGCACATTCTTGGTCTTTCATCCCATATTTGTTTGTGGGATGCTGCCGACCAGTTAACTAAACAATTTCTTTCTTGTACGAATGTCTATGCGACAGAACACTAAAACTCCCACTACTATTTTAGAGAAAATAGAGACAAAATACAAGTGAGGCTAGAGATGGAAGTATTGGGAATGTCAGTCTCATTTACACATGGCAAATAAAAATCATTCCTGAGTATACTCGGGCACACTCGGCTGTCTGTTTTCCTACAAAGGCTCTAATCTGCTCTGTTACTTCTGCTCTCCTGCATACAGATGAGGAAAACGGTTCTCAGACCCCAGAAGGTGATGTGTGCTATGAAGACTGAGGCTGCTGCCAGTTTCCTTGTGCACCAACTCTGGAAATGTGTGGAGGCAGAACACAGTGAGCTCAGCAGTCTTGCAAATGTAGTCCCTTTAGTCAGTGACCACTCACTCAGTCCTGTGTTTTGTCATCTGTTCTACTCCACCTGTTACAGTATTTGTTGTAGTGTGCATTGTTGAGGAGGAATGGACCCATAGCTAACCATCCAGCAAGTTCTCAGAGGCTATAAATCTATAAATCAGACGGAGGAGATCATTCGTCCAGCGCCCTATGAGTAGCTGGAGAATATGAAATGCTTCCCTTTAGGACTGAAGCACAGATTCTTATCACTAGGACACAAGGGTCTGTTAGACTTTATTTAATGTAAGAATCTAAAAAGCACGTGTAGCACTGTGTTTTTTTATAATGGATATAGAAAATTAATGATCATCAGTCTATCCAGTGTTTTCATTCATTAAAATGACTTTATCATTAGTATTTCATTCTCTTGTACACAAGGTCACTGTAAGTTACAGCTGACTCAACAGTGCCTAACAATAAAAACATTCGTGCTAAAAATTTGGATTTTGTAATTTTCTTACAAAAAATTCAAAAATTAATACAATTTTTTGTGGCATAAATGTACATTCAATCTGAATAATTATTAAATAATAATGTTAAAAAGCCAGTTATGTGATGTAAAAAAACACCATAGGGAGTTTTAATATTAATCTTTCAGACTTAGAATCTGCCCTGTAACAACAGAAAATTAAAAACATCATCAATTACTGTCCCCTAAACAAAATATCATATATTAGAAAGTTCATATGATTCACAAGGCCTATAAGTTCCTATTTTTTCCTCATAATTAAAGAATTTCTCCGTTTATACTCAAATAAGACAAAAATTGAAATTTGTATCCTTTATCAGTGCCCATTTTGGCAACACATATATTAAAATTGGAATGATACAGAGATTTGCATGGCCCCTGCACAAGGATGACATGCAAATTCGTGAAGAGTTCCATATTTTTATGAGATAGACTGACTCAGTTACTGGGGCAATGGGGTTAGGTGTGTCAGAGACAATAACATTGACTCAGGATAGAGCAGGGTTCAGAGCTGCTGTACCAGGATCACTATGAGTCACAGGTGACTTGACGGCACATAACAACAACAATCCTTTATCAGGTATTATGAAGTACATGTAATGCTCTGGTGGTGCAGAGAGTTTCACTGCTAAACCAAAAGCTACAATCCTATTGCAGTTCGAATACATAATAAGCTATTCCAAAAGATGAGCAGTCTTCACCCATGCAATTTACAGCCTCAGAAACCCACTAGAGAGCCAACTATGCATCACCTCTGAGTCTGGAAATGAGTTAGTTATGAAAAACATCTCTGATCTGTAAATTCTGATTAAAATACCTTTGAGTACTTCTTCAAATTAAAAAGCATCCCAAATATGCACAAGGCTAGAAGATAAAATCCCATGATCAGACCCAATTTTTACAAACAAGTAAGGCATTATTCTCTTGTCTTTTTCTTTCTAAAGCCTTTAGTCAGTTATGCTAGTAAATCACTGTGTTACAATTACCCACAAACACGAAAAAACCCCTATTATTTTGTATGACTCCACTAATGAATATTATATATCAACTAGAGTATTGAGAATTAGTGGGAAAGAATAACTCATAATCATTTTACATTTGGAAACTTTTGTTAATATATCAACTAGTAAGCTAGTAATCAAGTAAGGTAAAATCTACAAGGGACAATCCGTTTAAAGGAGAACTCTATCTGAGAAATAAAAGTCAAATCTTTTCTACTTACACAGAGTGGCAGGAAAGAGGTACGAAAAGTGTTAAGTGTTAAGAAAACTGTCAAAACTGAAGACTTTGAGAGATCCAGCAGCTCCATGGAGCCCTGGCTCTCACAGGTTTCACTTTACTGGCTGAGAAGCAATTAAACATGACTGTGAGACAGCACTCTTTCCAGGACAGACTCGTTGTAAGTACCTGCAATTCGAATCTGACTCAGTGGTTTTGCTTGAATCTGTCCCATCCTCACAATCTCTATTGTGCTCCAGAGCACAGCTGCACTCACTGGGTCAATGCATCTTGTTGAGGGTCATTCTCTCCTTTTTTGACACTCTACATTTCCAAGTATCATGTTCTTCTCTAATGACTAGCCACTCCTGACAACGTATGTTAGATAAAGTTTTACCATTCTTCACTCTAGGGAGCACCTTGTCTGCAAGACAAATTTGTTCATTTTGCAGTCAAAGGGATATTCAGTATCCTTTGCCAACCCTACACTTTAAAGGCATCAATCCTCCTTAGTCTTTGTCCAACTTTCACATGCATTATAAGTCACTAAAAATACCATTTCATTGATTAGGTCAGATACATCTTAGTTTTAACATTGGCATCCTTGCTCTTTAGTATTTTAAAGAGATCTGACAGTGATTTGTCCAATGCAAACTGCCTTTGATTTCAGGACATATTAGCACATTGAAATGTAAATAATTTTTTTATCTTTGATAAAAGCTCTGGTGGCATAATGGTAAGAAGCTGCTTACCTAAAAACCTAATTTGGGATTAACAGCTTTGTTAAAAGAAAGTTACATTTCCTAAGTCAAAGAATAGGCCTCATTCACATGAAGTACTGCCACTTTCCTTTGATTCTTAAATCGTCATGAAACAGTTGGGTCAAAAACTTTAGCATTTAAGTCTTTATTTACATAATGGCATTTAAAAAATATTTTTGCTTGATTCATTTTCTCCTTAAGATTTACATCTACATATTCTTTGGGTTTTTTTTGTTATTTTTTAATGTATTCTTTTAAAAAGAAAATTTTTATTTGCCAAGAAGAGTTAAAATAGTCACAGAGGAATCCTTTTTCCTTATTTTCCCTAGTCCTAAAGGTTTGGATGAATATAGGATCAGATCCTCATAGAACACAGGGCATGGGAAAGAGATAGTGCTTAATTAATATTTAATGAGTGAATGGATACACACACACACACACACACACACTGGCAGTTAGAAGAAAAAGCTGTTCATCCACATCAGGTCCTCTTGGCTTATAGGACTAACAGGCCCCAACTCCCAGCTGGAAACAAAGGAGGACACTTCAACGATTCAGATCCTCCCAGAAGAGCCACAGTGAGCATTAACATTACTGGTAAGTATATTCATTTACTCCTGGGCACAAGAGCCTATTATTTGGTCCTAAAAGCCTTCTGAGGTCTCAACTCTTCTTACTATCTCTTAATTGTCGGAACTGATGGAAAACCTCATAAGCAATTCCTTACTTCACCTCTGCCTTGCATGTGGACTTCTGAGCTGTAAAACAACCCAGTGGTAGATGGAATTTGGTCCAGGACTTAAGAACAATAAATGACATAGTTGAGCCTCTACATCTTGTGGTTCCTAAACTTTATACTATAATAGACAAAGTGTTAGTCAATAAGCCTTTTATTTTAAGAACTACCTTCCCTCTGTAACTTGATTTGTGTCACTGTTAGAACCTCTACTCGGAATATTATTGCTTTCAATTTTTGACTCATGTACTTTTAACTTGTTAGTTAAATTTGTGTCTTCTAGGCTACAATAGTTCCATGATGCATATTCAAGGATATGAACCTGAGAACAGTGCATCTAAATTCCAAAATCAGTCCCCACAATAGTCTACATGTTTCCTATTGCCAAAGGGGCCCTTTAGAGTAGTGAGAGAAGATCTTTACCCTGAAACCTACAGCATCCCTTTTCAGCAGGAAGTTGCTAAGAGAATATGCCGTCTCCTTTTCCTTATGAATCAGGGTGAAATCTCTTTCAGGGAGGAGTGATAGGGAATGGCAAAGGACAAGCTGACAAAGGAGATTAATCAGAACTGGTTTTGACAAGTACTGTGGCAATGGGACAATTAAAACAAACTTTCAAGGAATATTCAACCTGAAACCTTCTGGTCATATGGAGATTTTTGAAAGTATTTCTTTGAGTTTATTATGTTTTATTTGTTTGTGTATAAAGGATGCTCATCTAGATGATAACATAATTATGATAAAAACAAAAGGGGGAAAATATGGGAAGCCAATACTAAATATTTGTAATAAACAGAATGCTATTTAAATAAAGAAAAAAATACATTTATGAAAAAAGGACGAAAAAGCTGTTCGTGTGGGTTGATATTCTAAATTCATTCTCAATTTCTTTTAGTCCTTCCTTACAATCATTCTTACACAGTTTCACTAACAGTTCTACATCTTTCAGCTAAGCAAATAAAATTTAAGTAATAATAAAAATAATACCATATTTATTGGGTGTTAGTCATTGACTGGTTTATACATAGTACCGTACTTAATCCTCCAAACAGTTGAGTGAGTACCCCATAATAATGAGTATTATTATGATACATAAAATACGTAAACAAGAAAGAAGGAAACTTTGGCAAGAAGCAATGACAAAAAACACATGAGGGCACAAAGCTGTAACATACTGTTGTTGTTATGTGCTTTGTAGCCATAAATGATTCAGACCTGACCCTATGGTATTAATAGGGTTTTAGAGGGCAAAAATCATGTGAGGGGAGATCACTCATTTTTCTCCTTTGGAGCTGCTGGTAGATTTGAAGTGGTGGCCTTTGAGTTGGCTGCACAACTCCTTACCAGAGCTCCCTATCACTGAGTGGGATTTAAGCCTAGGCAGTCTGGTTTCAGAGTCCATTAGCTTAACAATTGTTTTTATATTAGGTATAGCACCACAGTGTAGAAGTTATGGAGGCTCACTATCAGTCACAGAGTACTCCAGAATTTTTATTTTACTTTTTTTTTGAGATTTTCACAAAAGTGTACAGAAAACTTAGATTTCTATTCATTCCAGAAATTTTTACCAGAAGTGCCTTCTGGAGCTGGCTGTGAAGAACCAGGTCACATTTTCATTCTCTTACATTTAAGCCTGGTATGAGCCAGAGCTGACTGGACAGCACCTAATAACACTATCACAATGCTGCTGTGTACTATTGAGTTGGAACTGCCCGAGAGCTGAGCCTCTGGCATGTTTTCTGAGATAGTTAATCATATGAGACTCCCCATGTTCCTCTCAGGAAGCAGCTGGTGAATAAGAACTGTGTGTTTTCAAGACTTCAGTGAAGACCAGTCATTTCTATATCGAGCAATTCTATAGTTCAGCTATTTGGCTGTTAGGTCATCATTTTGAGTCTTGGTTAAAAATTTACTGTTCCAGGCATTGTGTTATATAAGTATTTAACTATGTCGGATTGACATAGTGATGATAACAATGAATCAAGATAGGAGAGATCATGAAGATGGCACAGGGCAAGGTAAAGTTCCTATTTGTTGTTAATATAGTCACTATAAATCACAGTCAACTCAATGGCACCTAACAACCACAACTACAACTCTCTTAGTGCTTGTAACAACCTTCTGAGTTGAGAGCCATCATCTCCATTTTTAAAATGCATACTAGGCTCACAAAGGGAAATAATATCCCAAAGTTAGTCTGTTCTTTTTTCCCTCCCCACAGTTCACTCTCTTGGTTAGAAACATTATTTTTAAAACTCTGGGTAAAGTTTCAATAAGTATAAAACCCAGTAAACTCTTTTAAAATTTCAGGAATTTTAAAAATTAAAACATACAAATTGAGAAGAATCATAGTCACTTGATTTTCCCCCTCTTCAAAAACAGAAATAGAACTGAAGAAAGAGTAAAACTATACATCCCCATTTGCTGATGTCTCCTTTGAAAACTGTCTGGTTATCTGCTAAGCAGTACTATAATTTTCTTTGCAGTTAGACAATTATCTGTGGAGTAGAGATCTTTTTGGCAAACGGATAAGTACTTGATTTCCATGACTATGAGCCAGAAAATGAACAGATCCTGTTGGCACCAGCGGGTCTGGTGCCCAGATAACAGAGGAGGCCTCTGTAATGTAGGTTATGCTAGCTATCCAAACTCTTGTGGATATTGGCATTTCCTCGAAGGAGGCGGCCAACATCTATGGTGGTTTGTTAGTATTAAAAGATTAATAAGTTGGTTCTGGTTTATAGTAACATAAATCCATGAAGAAGAAATCAGTTTCACTACTATGATAGCCTCTACCATGCAATTGGCTCTGAAATAACCATCAATTATTTAAAATAACACCATAAAAGTATATTAATACTTTCTCCAATAAAAGCTGATGTTGAGTTAATGTGAACTCATTAGTGACCTTGTTAATAACTAACGTAGAGTGTGATTTGGGTCCAAGTCACTGCTTGGATCAGAGGCTCATCACACATCATAATTGCTTTACTTAATAATATCTGGAGCAAGAAACATTTGAAGCAATTACTCTCTTTCAAAGTAAATGTTTCTGTCTTGAGGGCAACTGGCAGCAAATGTCCCTGTTTTATGTGGCTATCACAATGGAAATTGAAAAGGAATTCCCTATTACATGATGCTCTCTAAACAACCTTCCTCAACTTTCCCTACTCATTTGTCCTCAAACTCCTACTGTAGTATTCCTGTCATCTTCCTGTCTTGAGGGCAACTGGCAGCAAATGTCCCTGTTTTATGTGGCTATCACAATGGAAATTGAAAAGGAATTCCCTATTACATGATGCTCTCTAAACAACCTTCCTCAACTTTCCCTACTCATTTGTCCTCAAACTCCTACTGTAGTATTCCTGTCATCTTCCTCCCTCCCCGACTTCTTCAGAGTAATGTTAACCAGAGAAACTATAAAACTTGTAGAAAAGGGATCTCCCAAACCTTTTCACAATACACACAAGCATGAGTATTGAGTGTTCCTAAAATACATAAAAAAATAAAATTAGAAGAATGTCTATTTGTGTTTTATGGACTACACAAATGCATTTGACTATCTGGAATATAACAAATTATGGCTAACACAGAGAAGATTGGGAATCCCAGAACACTTAACTGTGCTCATGCAACATCTATACTTATACCAAGAAGCTGTTGTGTGAACAGAGCAAGGGAACACTGTTGTTCTGTGCCATTGAGTCGACTGAAACTCATAGCTACCCTACCTACAACAGCCCTAAACTCTGCTCTATCCTGTGCCAATCTCACTGTCTCTGACACACCTACCCCCATTTTCCCAGTCACTGAATGGATCCATCTCATAGAGGGTCTTACTCTCCTGCACTGTCCCTCAACCTCCCAAGCATGACATCCTTCTCCAAGGACTGGTCCTGCTTACAACATGTCCAAAGCATGTCAGATAAATCTTCAGAATTCTTGCCTCCAAGGAGCAGCCTGGTTTAACCCTCTCCAGGATAAACCTGTGCCTTCTCTTAGCAATCCATGGAATATGCCATACTCTTCTCCAACACCACAGCTCAAAGGCATCAATTCTCCTTCTATCCTCCCTAGTCACTGTCCTGTTGTCTTACATATAGCAAGTGACTGCAAAGACCATGATCTGTACCAGGCGCACTTTAGCCTCCAGAGTGACACCACTGCTCTTCAGTACTTTAGAGAGGTCCCTAACAGCAGACTTTCCTTTCACAATACATCTTTAATTTCCTGGCTACTGGTGCCAAGAGTGTTGACTGTCGAGTCAAGCAAACTAAAGCTGTTAACACCATGCATCCTGATGCTGCTAATTGGCCCAGTTATGAGAATCTTTGTCTTCTTGATACTGAGCTTTAATCTATATTGAAGGCTGCAGTCCTTGATCTTTTGCAGCAAGCACTTGAGGTACTCCTCAGTTTCAGCAAGCAAGGTTGTGCCATCTGCATAGCACAGATTGTTGATGAGTCTTCTTCCAATCCTGATGCCACACTTCTTTCTCCTCATACAGCCCAGCCTCCTGGATAACCTGTTCTGCATATACGCTCAAAATGTATGGAGGTAAGACACATGCCTGAGAGCTGAATAGAAGATGTCAAAAGGCATTGCGGGATGACAAAGTAAATATTACAATGAAATGTGCAAGGAGCTGGAGTTAAAAAACCAAAAGGCCTGAACTCGCTCAGCATTTCTTAAGCTCAAGGAACTGAAGAACAAATTCAAACCTTGAGTTGCTATACTTAAGGATGCATGGGGCAGAATATTAAATTATCTAGGAAGTATTAAAAGAAGATGGAAAGAGTATACAGAGACACTCTACCAAAAGGAATTGGCAGATACAGAAGAATTTCATGAAGCAATGTTATGAGCAGGAGCCTACGGTGATGAAAGAAGAAGTTTAAGCTGCTTTGAAGGAATTGGCAAAAAATAAGGCTCCAGGAATTGATGGTATACCGATTGACATATTTAAACTAACAGATGCTGCCCTAGATGTGCTCAACAAGTTGTGTCAAGAAATCTGGAGGACAACCACTAGGCCCACTGACTGGAAGAGATTTATATTTGTTCTCATTCCAAAGAAAGGTGGCCTAAAAGATTGTGGAAATTATCGAACAATAGCATTGATATCACCTGCAAGTAAGATTTTGGCAAAGTTTATCCAAAAATGACTGCAACAGCACATCAGTGGAGAACTGCTGGAAGTCCAGTCTGGGTTTAGAAGGGGTCGTGGTACTAGGGATATTGTAGCTAATGTTAGATGAATCTTGGCTGAAGCAGGGAGTACCAGAGGAATGTCTATCTCTGTTTCATTGATTATGCAAAGGTGTTTGACAGTGTGGATCACAAAAAAACTGTGGCTGAATCTGAGAATAATGGGAATCCCAGAACACTTGATTGTGCTAATGCGAAACCTATACTTTGACCAGGAGGCAGTTGTCAGAACAGAGCAAGAAAACCCTGCATAGTTCAAAATTGGGAAGGGTTTACACCAGGAATGTGTCTTGTCTCCATACAGAGAACATCCATGGTTTATAATTAAGAAAGGTGTGCATCAAGCTTGTATCCTCTCTTGATATCTATTTGATTTGTATGCTGAGTAAATAATACAAGAAGCTGGACTCCAAGAAGAAGCATATGGCATCAGGACTGGAGGAAAATTCATAAATAATGTAGGTGATGCAGATGACATAGCTTGTTTGTTGAAAGTAAAGGAGACTTGAAGCACTAGCTGCAAAATGTCAAAGGCTATACAGCATGAAATATGGAATAAATCTCAATGTCAAGAAAACAAAAATTCTCAGCACTTGACCAATAGGCAACATCATGAGAGATGGAGAAAAATTGAAACTGTCAATGACTTCATCTTACTTGAATCTGTTATTGTTGTTAAGTGCTATCCAGTCGTAGGCGACTCATAGCAACCCTAGAAACAAAAGTTCTTGACACTTGCGTGACTTTTATCCTTTCTCCAGGTTCTTAGGTTTTCTGGAGGCAAGCTATTTATGAAAGTGGATGCCACTCCTGCTTCCAAGCTTGTTTTAATGAGGGAGCTCTACCCAACACTGTCCACCAGGGGTAACCATTATC
>NW_006399878.1:9394029-9400028 GCF_000299155.1 Elephantulus edwardii | reverse complement strand
ACTCGACGGCACAGAATAACAACCTCAGCAATGACAACAACAATTAAATAGCGTAGCATGAGATCATCCATCTTTCTCTTGAGATGTCATTGGTGGATTCAAACCACCAGAGAGGGACCACCTTTTGGTAAGCAGTGCAACTGTCTACTATCTAGGCCATAAAAATCCCTTTAGCAACAATTCCATAAACAAAGGCCTGTTAACTGCCATGAGAGAATTTGATGCCAGTTGGCTACAAACATACTTTTTTTGTCAAGTATCTACATTTTTCTTATATTTTGTTGCCTTGCTATTATCAGTGCTTCTCCTAGTAGCCTATCCTTTCTTCATCTTTCTTCTTTTTTATCATCCACTTTCATCATTTGCTCCTCTCTGATCCTCTCCTCCCCTTTCTCTCATTGCTATTCTCTCTTTACTGTATTAGTCAAACAAACAACAGCCTTATTTGGCATTTCAGTGAGATTTCAGGGACTCTGTGCCTCACAATGTAAAGGTCTTTTCCATCTTACCCATGATCATGTATTAGAACAGGGCCTAGAAAGAGTAGAAACACTTAATAGCCAATATTGATTTTACTATAACATAAATCCATTGTTATCTTTTACCACATAAGTAATTGTTTGCATTTTTAGATGGTTTTAGAGAATGATGTTTATTTTTTTTTAGAATGATGTTTATTATGAGTGGAAATATTTGAACTCAAAATATCTGCAAATATGTTTTTGGCTTTGCCCTTGTTTATAAAGCCAAAATTCTTTAAGTTCAATGGCATTGACACAATGGTTGATTTTTCAAGGGCCTGAGAGAAAACATAATAAGCTACTTTAAAAGTTACCAATTACATCTAAAAACATAATAAAGAAGCATTATAACAGGAATATATTGTCTATTTGCACTCTAGATTTCCACCTCTCTCTTTAGCACAGAGTTGGAGTTGATTTCTAGCTGATCCTTCAGTGTGTTTTGGGGGGCTGCAAATTGCACTAGGGGAGACGGTCCATCTTTCTTCTCAAGAGCAGCTGTTGGATTTTTATAGCCAGAGCAGGGATGGAGATTAGAAATACTACTGTGTATAGATACCACCACCAGAGTTTCTTAGCTTTCTACCTAGTGTCAATTTTTCTTCACTAACTTTAAGCTTGGGCCTAAAGACACATATTCTAAAAGGGGGGGGGGCATAAATTCAGCTTAATTGGCCAGTGGTTTGTTGTGTTTTGTTTTGTTTTTTTTCAAAAAAACAAAACCCAAACCTGCAAAGAGACCTGGTGGCACAGTGAATTAGATATGAGCATGCTAACCATTTGTTTAGGGAACTCTGATGGCCTAGTGTGTAAGGAGTTGCAATGTCAACCGAAAGGTAGATGGTTCAAGAGAAAGATGGGCAAATATTCTCCAGGATGAATTATAGTCTCTGAAAATTCAATGCAGGGCCTGCTATGAGTCAGCTCTGATTTGGTGGCACACAAATAACAATGGTATCGTGCTTTGTAAGAGAAAGATGATAGTCTGGTTCTGTAAAGATTTATTTGCAACCTTGAAAATCCTTGCTGGACAAGTTGTACTCTGTCCTACAGAGTGACTGTGAGTCTGAATTGCCTGGAAGGTAACAGGTTAAAACCAGTGAAATCCTTGTGTAAAACGTACTCTTCTGATTTATCCACACAGTTACATGAACTTACTGTAGCTTCCAACCCTCTCTTCTTTGACATCTGTCTGATACTCTGTGTCTCAATTATCTGGGGTTACTATAGTAGGTGTCTGCGTTATCTAGGGCCTACAGTAGAAACACCACAACTGATAGGTTTTAATTAATAGAAATGTATTTTCTTATAGTTTAGAAAAATGTCTAAATTCAAGGTGCCAACTTTAGGGGGGAACTGGCATTATCGCTTTCAGATCTGAGGGAAGGTCCTTATATTTTTTCAGCTTTCATTCAGAGGTTCCTTGGTAAACATATGGTGTGTGTCTTCTCTATTTTTGTTTGCTGACTTACCTTACTCTTTGCTATCTCAAGATAGACGACATAAAATGTATTCTACATTACACTACCCCACTAACACCACAAAGAAAACTCATTCCCAGATAGGATTCAACCCACTGGTATGTTGTTCTTAAGAGCCATCCTCAACATCCCTAATATGCTTGTGCCTGTTGCAACAGGCACTGTGTCAATCCATCTTGTTGAAGGTATTCCTCTTTTTCTGACCTTACACACCTTTATAAGCATGATGTCTTTTTCCAAGGACTGGCTCCTCCTAACTACATGCTCAAAGTATGTGAGATGAAGTGTCATCATCCTTGCTTCTAAGGAGCAATCTGGCTGCACTTTCCCCAAGACATATTTATTTGTTCTTTTGTAAGTACATGAGGTATTTAGTACTCTTCTTCAAGATCAGAAATAAAAAGCATTGATTCATCTCCTCTAATCTTTATCCAATGTCTAACTTTCAGATGCAGAAGAAGAATGGATTAACAAACAACAACAAACACTATGGTGCATTCACACAGCATGGACTATTACACAGCACTGAAAAACAATAAACTTGCAAAACACTACACAATATGGATGAGTCTGGAAGATATTATGGTGAGTGAAAGATCTCAGTCACATAAGTACAAATATTGCATAACAGCACTGTTATAAAATAGGATTGACACGAGGAGGAGGAAGAACAGGAAAAGAGTGGATAGATAATGAACATTACCCAGGAACAAATGAGAGGAAGGACTGTTTGGAAGAAATGTATGATTAGGCATTATATGTATGGCAATTAACAATCTGGAACAAGAGGTGCATTACAAAGTTAATAGTGGGAGGGAGAAAGGAGAAAGAAGAGGAAGGACAGTGAATGAATGAAAATCCAACCTTTATGTTAACTTTTGTTAAAATCACAATTAAAAAAAAAATCAACCAAAAACCAAAATACACACACACACACACACACACACACACACACAGAAGTAACTAAAGACCATTGCTTGACTCGCACGCACCTTAGTCTTTTAAAATATTTTTTTTTTGAGTCACAATTTGAAATAGCAATGGATTTATTCACAAACTCTAGTTCTTTATTAAACATTTCTTTACTATAGTAGCTTTGTATTCAGCCTGTCTCAAACTTATCTTTGTGGGGATTTTTTTTAGCCATTTTCTCCCTTCTTTTCATATTCTTCTGACTAACCTTGAATATTTAATATTCTGCATCATTTACCTTCATTTTAATGTCACGTATTGATTAATCCTAGTTGTAAAGAAAATAGAAGGCACTTCAGGTAAAAGGTGTGTTTATCAAATTATATATAGTTTAAGGTCTAAATAAGGAGATAAAACTAATTTTTATCAGCCATGATTATTTAATATATAACGTGTTCATAGGTCTAAAATGCAGTGTAATTTTTTGCACCTGGTAGATATTTCACATGAAAAAGTGTAATATTAGACCCCAATATAGAAAAGAGGGAGCTCTGGTGACATAATCTTTGTGCACTTGTACTACTGACCCAATGGTGATGTTAATCCATCAGCAGCTTCATGAGATTTATAGCCTCAGAAACCCAATGGCAGGTGAGCTATGAGTTGGTTTCAACTCTAGAATGAAGTAAGTGATAAAGTATGGAAACATTCTGTTGTATTAAATGAAAATAAGCATTTATACAAGTTGAAGAACATCACAGAATATTCATGCATCCTGATTATCTTTTACAGAAGGTGTCACAATGCAAAACTACTGAAATTTATGTACATCAGAGAATGTGACAAAGGTTATAACTTGTCCCTTAATACAAATTTTCCTATCTTCCTTAATAATGAGATCTAGCTTGTCTGTGGTTAACCAGAATGCAGACTCCCTTTCTTATCACCTTATCATTAGGTGTGGTTATACAATTAAATTCTAGCCCTTGAACGGTAAAACAAACATTCTCACTAACTTATGTGGCTACAGTGTTAGGATGGTAGAAAGATTTAGATTAAAGGGACTTAGGATTCTGAATTCAATCACCAAACTAGCTGTTGTCAAGTTCATGCCTAGTAAGGCGGACCTCATGCATGTCAGAGTAAAACTGTGCTCCATAGAATTTTCAATGGCTGATATTTTGGAAGTAGCTTTCAAACTTTTATTCTGAGGTGCTCCAGGAGAACGACTAGAACCTTCCATTTTTGGAGTTAGCAGACACGTAGTGAGTTAACTGTACCACCTGAGGATGCCTCTGGAAACATACCAAAAGCACCACTGTTGTTCAGTCACTTCCAGCTCATGTTGTGAAATTTCACAGGAAGAGGCTGCCCATCCTTCTTCTGTGGAAGGACTAGTGTATTCATTCTACCAACAGACATCCTTCTTGAAAACCTAGGGACTAGTAATGGATCCAGAACTGCTGATATTCAACTGTTCTGCATGAGTGAGAAAGTATCTTGTTTAAGCCACAAGCATGTTAACTTTCTATTATAACAGCCAAATCGATATGCTAAATAATGCAGTGATAAGTAAGATCCTAAAAATGATTTTGTTTATTGTGAAAATGTGAATTTTTTGTTGGAAAGTACTTAAGTGTCTTCTCAGATTTTAGATACTTTCTTGCAGCATCTTTTGGTCGTGTTTCACTTTGCTGAAAAATTCTATCTGGTTTTATGGGAACTAATAAAATATATTAATAAATTCATATAGCTATTATGGTTATTCGGTATTTAAGGAAATGTTTAAATAGTCTTTAGGGAGGACTGAATTTTGGGCTCTCTTTAATTAGTAAACCACCATCAATACAAATACGCTAGTTCTTACAAAGTCTAACCTCAAGTTGTTCCCTACATATTTTCCATCTTCATGTCTCATTTGGTTTTAAAGAGACCACTTCTTAGACAGTCTCCGTCCTCCAGATGTCTTTGGAATCTGTCTCAAGAATTGCTTTTAACCATCCCTCTTACTTTAATGACCCACCCAAGGCCTAGGAATGCTGGTCATAGGCCACATGACATGCTGGCTCATTCTCTGTCTGCCCATAATCCACTTGGTTTTCCTTTGATTCTACAAGCTCCATTTTCAAGATATGCTTCATCATATCTAGGGGAAGTTATTGGTTTAAAAAGTCAATATTTATATGTACAGCAAATTCAGTCCTCTCCAATTGAGTTTCCCCACAAATACATGTGTGGTTATTCTTGATGACCAGAAACATTATTGAAAATCAAGAAAAGATTCCTCATCCAGAAAAATTATTGTCTGCCAATATTCGTACATTTCAATGGATGATATGTAAGTCAGAACAACAATGGTACCTCCATAGCAGTATTCAATCAATTATATTAGGTCTGTGAAGTTTTGTTGGTTTTTTTTTTTTTTTACTATTGTTGTTATCTTTCCAGTCTTGGAACTTTAACTGTATCCTCACCAAATAAATCAAGCTCATAAATTCAATGGAGACTCTAATGCACTTAGATGACCAGCAAATAATAAGCCAATATATATGCATCAGAAAGCTCGACAATGACTAGGGATAATGGAAGAATTGATGCCTTTGAGCTGTGGTGCTGGAGAAGAGTATTGAATATACCATGGACTGCTAGGAGAACAAATAATTTCATCCTAGAGAGGGTAAGACCAGGCTGCTGCTTGAAGGCAAGGATTCTGAGGCTCTGTCTGACATACTTTGGACATGTTACAGGGAGGTACTGGTCCTTGGAGAGGGACGTCATGCTTGGGATGGTGGAGGGACAGCGGAAGAGAGGAAGACCCTCAATGAGATGGATTGATTCAGTGACTTGGGTAATAGAGGTAGCTGAGTCAGAGACAATAAGACTGGCACAAGATAGAGCAGGGTTTAGGGCTGTTGTACATAGGGTCGCTATGAGTCACAAGCCTCTTGACGGCACATAACAAAAACAACAACATACTATTTATCTATGCTTTGTTGCTTTTATTATATTTCACTTTTCCAAGTTCTAAATTGCGTGTCCTTTATAGTAAAAAAAGTAATTTCGAGATTCATCTTGAAGTACAACA
>NW_006399878.1:9388412-9391400 GCF_000299155.1 Elephantulus edwardii | reverse complement strand
AACAACAACAACAACAACAAGTTCTAAATTTTCAATGAAAGAGAGGAAGTCCCTAAATGAGATGAACTGGCACAGAGACTACAACAGTGAGCTTGAGAATTATGGAGATTTTGAGGATGGCACAGGTTAGTTATGGGTTATAGTCAACACAATGCTATGTAACACCAACTTAAAGCTCCCACCAAGTCTGACAATTAATTTTGAAAATAAAGAAAATAGAAGACTACACAAACTATTTCCATTATCAGACATTAATGACTTGTAGAATGAAAATGTGGCTCATAGGTCTCTCCAAAAAGGATGACCTCTTTTAAATTTGTTACTTTGGCAATGAGTATATAGTAGTAGATTGGTGACTTCTTGGTGATATTTTTAAACTGCTTATACTTATTTTTTTCCATTTCAAAAAAGCAACAACATTAATGATACAAATAAAGAGTTTTGTACCAACCCAGGAAATTGTTCAAATAGTATTAAATCCAATGTACACAAATCAATTCCAATTTATAGCCACTCTCAGCTTGGTGTCTGAGACTGTAAACCTTGACAGTAGGAGACTACGGCTGGATTCAAACCACTGACTTTTCAGTTAGCAGCCAGACATATTATGTATTATATCATAAAAATTCATATATATATCTATCTATATATCTATCTATATATATCTCCTTTTTATATTTCTGTTAATACTTTGCCTATATTATTTAGGATTTTGCTTATTCAAATTTGATGTTGCTGTTAGGTGCCACTGAGTCAATTATAACTCATAGCACCCCTATTAACAAAGATCTGAACCCTACTCTATCCTGCACCATCCTCACACTTCCTGACACACAGGAGCCCAGTGTAGCAGTCAATGTGTCAATCAACCTGGCTAAGGGTCTTCCTCTCATTGGAAGGCTCTCAACTCTTCCCAGCACTATGTCCCTCTCCAAGGAATAGCACTTCCTAGCAACATGCCCAAAGTATGTGAGGCAAAGCTTACTTTTGCCTGCAAAGACCACTCCAGCTGCATGTACTCTCTCTAAGCTAAATCTGTTCATTCTCTTGGCCGTTCATTGGGATGTTCAGTGCTCTTCTCCAACATCACAGCTCAAAGGCATCGATTCTTTTCCTGTCATCCTTATTCACTGTTTAGCTCTCAGATGCACAGAAGTGATCCGAAGGACTATAGCCTAAATCAGACTCACCTTAGTCCTCAAATTAACATAAAATTTAATAATACAAAAAAATGTTTAAATCTTGCCTGTCCAACATTTTTATCTATCAATCTATCCTGATAACTAGATCACTACCTACCTATTTTGTAATGTATACTTTTAACACATATTGGTCTACCACTTTCTTCGCCTAGATGACACTGTACCATGAGAATTTTTCATAGTTTTAGCACATGGCTATCACTCATCTTTGTAATGACTATACAGTATTCCATATTATGGGTAAATAATAATGAAGCAATTCTCTGCAGATGGAAATTTAAGCCTTCCTCATTTTGATTGTTTGTTTTATGGTCTGTTTTATGATTTGTTTTTGTTGTAACATAGCTAATTGCCAACTCAATGCATTTTTTAACATTGTCATTCACTATCAAATACTCAATAAAATATCTTTACATTTTACTCCAAGGGGCTTCCCCTATAATCTATTTTTTCTGTACTCCAAACCTAAAATATATTTAATCTGCTGACTACAGGGTGTTCCAAATTAGAGTCAAAGAAAATATTCCACCAGACAATGTCACAACACTTTAGAATGACAAAATTCTTAAAATAGAATATATAAGTTAGACTTGTAAATGAGATATAATTACAGTTCTTAAAATGCAACCATGCTATATGACATATCCAAGACTAAATTCTTTCCGGCATTCCTTAGTATTGATATAAATGCCCAAGTGGTGAGCACATGTTTCTGGAATGTTTGATGTTTCTGTCAGCAGTCGTTCAGGTTTTGTCTTCTTTTAGAGGAGCCAAGTCACAGGTCAGCTGATACTTTCTTAAGTCATTATTGCATACCCTCCAATAAATTTTAGAGAATATATATACATTTTTTAAAAAGAACCTAAAATTTCTAATCAAAACAACTTTATAGAGCATTAATATTTTACTACAGCTTATAGAAAGAAGGGAGAGTTTGCCGGATGCACAGATTGCTGTGCTGGCATACAGTTGGAGCACACTGATTCATACTGAAAAGTCTTTGACTTCACTTAAACTAACTCATGACACATTACTGATTTAGTTTGTTAGCAAAACCACAATTTATAGGAAACACATTTCTGTACCACAGGGGAGGAAAAAAGAGGAGGGGTGTTTTTTTTGCTTTTTCATTCTTGATAGTTGTAATAGAGACAAAGCTCAATTTCCTGTTTAGAAATGCAGTTATATATTTATCATACAATTATGTACCATTATGCATTAAATTAAAAGAAGGTCTAGGAAGCATCTTTTAATGTTATTCAAATACGTCCAATCTGTAGGATTTCCATGCAAGATTTAGAAGAGAGTGTATTTTGGGTTATAGTAGGATTGAAGGGATTACAAGATCACAAGGATTTTTGGAAATTTTTAAAGAGAAACTTTGGACAAAGGTTTACTAGTTAAACTGCACTTCATGTGGCTATATCCTAATTCTTGCTTTGCTCACTTGGAAACATCTTTTAGAAGAGATGGAAATTATTGTGCTATTTACAGACCACTTGGTATAAAAAAACAGATTCACTTTAGTTGTTGCTAAATTTTTTGATCAAAAGTTACCAGAAAGTTGATTCATAAACCAGAGACTAATAAATGACACATTTACTGATATTCATTGTATCATTTAAAATATGATCAGAGGGTATTGTGTCTTTGTACATGTACAAACAGTTTTTAGCATATAATTTATGTTTCTGATGAAAAAAATAACTTTTTAAAAAATTTTTATTTTTTTTTTATTTTTTGTGTGAGTGTACCGTCAAATCAGATCTGACTGGTACAGGAGGAG
>NW_006399878.1:9356543-9388312 GCF_000299155.1 Elephantulus edwardii | reverse complement strand
TTTTGTGTGAGTGTACCGTCAAATCAGATCTGACTGGTACAGGAGGAGATTGTCCCTCCTTTTCCCGGCAGAGCATCTGGTGGATTCAAACCATGTGCCTCTGGGATTGTAGTTGCAGCTCCTTGCCACTAGGCCACCTGAGCTCCCCAAAAATAACTTTTTGAAAGGAAAAAATTAGTTCAATGGATGACATGATAAAAAAATAAGTGGCTTTCCTTCGAAAACTTAGGGATCATGTTTCATATAGGCCTCTTGCCATACAATTCAGTGGTTATTTAGTTCCTCCTGAAGATAGCGATAGCAACTCTGTCTTCAGGCACACCACCAAGAGAAAATGCTCTCCATTACGATACATGTTATTAGTGAAATGGGTAAATCATTAAATTCTAATTTTTCTATGTATCCAAGAGTTCACTAATGGAGATATTCTTCAAAGTTATGCAACTGCAGTACAGAAAAAAATAAATATCCAAATATCTCTCTAATCCATGCAAAATAACAAACAATAAAAACAAGAATATTTACAAAATATCTAAAACCAGATGCTTTTTGCATGTCCTACCTTTCTTTTGCGAAGTCTGACTTGATAATCTGCTGGTTCCTGGGTGGTCAAACCATCATCCTTTATGTGTAAACACGGCATGCCATCTCCTTCCTTGACTTTGAGAAGACTTCTGTTTTGCTGTTCTGAGAAAGCACTCTCCTCCAGGCCATTTTCAGCTGACATTCCACTGGGGCAGAAAGGAGCCTGCAGAAGGCAGCTTCCATAGTTTGCTTGTAATAAAGGTGGTCCTCTCTCGGAGCAAGGAGTAGCAGAGGACTCACTGAGGAAGTTTCTTTCACCTCCATCTTTAGGGAGGTCATTTTTCCTTCGCTGCTGAGCAATTACAGCAGAGTTAAGCAACTGCTTCTCAGGCACGATCTTTTTCACCTTCAAAGAATCACATGTGTTTACTTGTGATGTATCTTTTATGTCACATAAGTTTATGTCATCAGAAAGCGCCAGGCTTCTCCTTATAGTATCAATAACTTTTCCTTCCTTCATATCTTCTACTTGATGTAAATCAGGGTCACTCGCCATTATCCAGGAGTTACATGAATCTTGGTTAGTCTCCGTCACGGATAGGGTCTTTACCGAGGAACCTGATCCTGCGATGTTATGTTGGTCTGAGATTTTATGCCCTTCAGTAGCTATAATCTGTTTATGATCTACAGAATATAAATCTGAATCTGTATCTTCATCAGAAACATGCACTAATGTCTCTGTGCTGGCCTCCAGAGAAAGAAACTGGTCTTCACCTTCGTGACTGTCATTGTCATCCACTTCTTTTGCAACATGACCCATTGGCCTCCCAGAGAAATCTCTCAGCTCAGACCTGTCATGACAGCAGTCTGGTAAAGATACACACTTCTCCTTGCGGTCTGCATGTAGAGTTGCATCTTTTTCCATGCTTTCCTGCACGCTGTCAGCGGCTAGTCCATGATGACATGCTGTGTTCAAATCATCAGAATTAAATGGCAACCCCATCCATTGGGTCACATGCTCTTCCCAGCTTCTCTTTCTGATGGCCGCAGACATGTCATCGTAGTTTAACACCAGACAGAAAGATGCATTCCAGACAAGGTGAAACGAGATGGACCTTGGTAAAAGATGACTTCAAACTCAGTGATAGAGGAAGAGAGTGAGTTTTCTCATTTTCCACCTATTAAAGAATTTAAAAAGATATAGTTAAGGTTACATTTCTAAAGAGTCAACATATATTTGGGAGAAGAGAACATTCATTTACTCTGGTAAGAGATATATATAATAAAGCTTATGCTTAGTAACTTTAACATTGCTTATATAAACACAGCCATAAATCATTACCTTTTAACATAAAAATGAATTTAAAAGTTAATGAATAAATAAAAACCATAAAGATGTAGACTAGTTCTATGATATTCATGGATATACTTTCTTTTTTAATTTTTCTCAAGACAGACTTAACTTGTCCATAAGATCTCAGCATTCTGAAACTCAAAAGTCTCATCAGAATGCTGTTCTTCTGCTAATACTCTATTTGTCTAATCTTTATTATGTTGTTGCTTTAAAGGAGAAACTTTTTAAAAATTTCTTTATTTTTCATTTCAATGAACATCTATAGAGATTTTGGAATTCCATTCATTCATTGTTGCACCCCTCTCCCCGCACCCCCCCCCCGTTTGCTCCTCTCCTTCAAACGCAAAAGAAAAACTCAAAAGGAGAAACTTTTAAGTGTGTGAAAAATTCACTGTGTTTTTGAGAATGTTTTTCATTAAGAAGTATTCTAAAATTAGCTGAAAAAAATGTATTTACTATTTCTGGTAAAAAAAAAATCATTGGCAACTTTTAAAGACATTTCTCAACTAATGGATAAAGCTATAGATATGTAGCATTTAAAATTCATTAAGAAAATATTTGTATTGTAATTGTTGTTGTAGTTATATGCCACCAAGTGGCCTGTGACTCATAATGAGTCTAGCTCTGCATCCTGTCCTGTACTGAGCCAGTCTCTGACTCTGACACGTCTACCCCTATTTCTCCAGTTACTGCGTCAATCCATCTAATCCGAAGTCTTCCTTTCTGGTACTCTCCCTTCACCCTTCCAAGTAAGACATCCTTCTCCAAGGATTGGTCCTTTCTGGCCACATGTCCAAAGTATGTGGGACAAAGCTTCAAAATCACATCTCCAAGGAGAAATTTGCTCTCATACTTTCCAATACAGACCTGTTTGTTCTCTTGGTGGTCCATTGTATGTTCAATACTCTTCTCCAGCACCATAACTCAAAGGCATCGGTAAGTTCTTCTTCTGTCATCCTTAGCCATTGTCTAGGTCTCCGATGTACAGCAAGTAATTGCAAGGACCATGGCCTGAATAAGACATATTTTAATCACTAGATTGAAGCCATTACTCGTTAGCATTTTGGAAAGGTCCCTGACAGCACACTTTTCCAATGAAATTTGTTTTTTGACTTCCTGACTGTTGGTAGGGCCAAGAGTGTTGATTGTGGAACTAAAAAAGCAGAAATTATTAACAACTTTAATCTCATGTCCATCTATCATGGTTCTGTTAACTGGCCCAGTGGTAAGATTCTTTGTTCTTGATGTTGAGCTTCAATCCATATTGAAGATTACAGTCCTTGACCTGCTGCAAACACTTCAGGTCCTCCTCAGTTTCAGTGAGCAAGGTTATTTCATCTTCATAATGTAGGCTGTTGATAAGTCTTCCTCCAATCCTGTGCCACATTCCTCTTCATAAAGCTCAGACTTCTGAATGATCCATTCCGTATACAGATTGAAAAAGTGTGTCTTGATGCATTCCTTTCCTGATTTTGAACCAGGCAGTGTTTCCCTGCTCTGTTCTGAGGACTGCTTCCTGGTCTAAGTACAGATTTCATATGAGTACGATCAAGTATTCTGAGATTTCCACTCTTCTCAGGGTTAGCTAAAATTTGTTATGATCCACACAGTCAAATGCCTTTGCACAAAGAAACACAGATAAGACATTCCTCCTGTACTCTCTGCTTTCAGCCAAGATCCATCTGACGATAAGGTCTCTAGTGCCATGACCTCTTCTAAACTCAGCTTGTATTTGTGGTTATTCTCTGTCAATGGATTGTTCCAGTCATTTTCTTTATAATCTTCAGCATTTTCAGATTCAGGATTTTGATTGTGCGTGATATTAGTGGAAGAAAAGTATTCCTTTAGCTTACATGCTTTTCAGATTTACTTTTTTGAACAGAAGGAATTAAAGAAACGTATTCTCTGGTTTGAATTGCTAAAATCACCAGGGAATTATGTGTGCAAAACTCAAGCTATAACAATAGCAAATGTAATGTAGAATTGTGTAAAAGAACCGATTGCTGTTGTGACGTGCCATCGAGTAGCCTGTGACTCGTAGTGACCCTATATACACCACCTCTGAAGCCTGCCCTGTTCTAAGCCAGTCTCATTGACTCCAACACACCAACCCACATTGCCTCAGTTACTATGTCATTCCATCTCATCCAGGGTCTGCCTCTTCTGGGCTGTTCCTCCACTGTTCCAAGCATGATGTCCTTCTCCAAAGATCAGTCCTTCCTGGCCAGGTGTCCAAAGTATGTGAGACAGAGCTTCAAAATCTTAGCCTCCAAGAAGAAACTTGGTTTCACCCTCTTTAAGATAGACTCACTTGTTTTCTTGGTGATCCATGGTATATGTTCAAGACTCTTTTCTAGCACCACAACTCAAAGAGTCAATAAAGATTCCAAACAACCAGGATTTGTTTACTCAAAGAAGTGACTAACAAATGGAATAATCTAGTTTAGGTCATGTATGGACTCAGAAGGATAGTATATATCATACACATACCTTAGGATAAAACTGTTTCTATGTACAATTATTACTCCTACTAGCAGGGCACTCTGGTGGCCTAGTGGTAAGGGGCTGAGCTGCCAACCTGAATGCACACAATTGAAACCCACTAGCTGCTCTGCGAGAGATAGATGGGCAATCTCCTCCCATGATATTTCTTACCTCTGAAAACCTGCTGGATGAGTCATTTCTGACTCACTGGTACCTAACAATAACAATAACAATAACCAGATCAGAAGCCTTGGTGGCTACTAACTGAAAGGTCGGGAGTTCAAATCCACCCACTTGTTACATGGCTTGATGATCTACTCTCTTATAAATTAAAAAAATCAAACCAAGGGCAGTGCCCTTGGGCCAGTTCTAATTCAGTAATCCTCCATATAGTTTCTGGGGTTATAAACCTTTATAGTATGGACAGCCCATCTTTCTCCTGTGTAATTGTTGGGGGGACTTGAATTTTTAAAATTTCAGTTAGTTGAGCACCATAATGAAATAAACTACCAGGGATTCTCCCCATAAATAGTACAGCGTAGAGAACTTTTGAGCAGTTCTACTTTGTCATGTAGGGTCACCATAAATTGGAATCGGCTCCCACCTCTGTTGCACACAGCAGTAACTACTACTAGCTCTAAGGTGTTTTTGAATCATTATTGCTGTGTCAGGAAGACCACAGTACAAAAATTCTTTACATACATGATCCCATTTAATCATAACAACTAAAAATGTTGTTGTTGTTTGTTGTTATGTGCTGTCGAGTCGCTTGCGACTCATAGCGACCCTATGTACAACAGCCCTAAACTCCGCTCTGTCCTGTGCCAATCGCACTGTCTCTGACACTCCCATCCTAATTATCCCAGTCACTGAATCAATCCACCTCATAGAGGGCCTTCCTCTCCTGCACTTCCCTCCACCCTCCCAAGCATGATATCCCTCTCCAAGGACTGGTCTCTCCTCACAACATGTCCAAAGTATGTTAGACGGAGCCTCAGAATCCTTGCCTCCAAGGAACCACCCAGTTTAACCCTTTCCAGGACAAATCTGTTTGTTTTCTAGCAGTCCATGGTATTCTCAATACTCTTCTCCAGCACCACAGCTCAAAGGCATCAATTCTCCTATCCTCCTGGGTCACTGTCCAACTCTCTGATGCATAACAAGTGATTGCGAAGACCATGGCCTGTATCAGACACGTACCATCAAATCAGATCTGACTGGTACAGGAGGAGATCATCCATCTTCTCTAGCAGAGCATCTGGTGGATTCGAACTACACACTTTTGGGATTGCAGCGCAGCTTCTTGCCACTAAGCCACGAGAGCTTCCTTAAAAAATGTAGTTCCTCTAATTATCTGGAAACTGTTGAATATTAGAGAAATGAAATAATCTGTGCAGGGTTATAAATCAGGACTCAAAGTAAGCCTTAGATCTAAAGACCAGGCTTTACGTTAAAAAGCTTCAAGTATTAGGAGATTCTACTGCTGCACATCTCTTGCTCTTCACAGTAATTCTTGAGTATGTATAAACTCTAAACATTTCAGGCATGAGTTCAAGTTAACCAAGGAGAAAACAAAAATCCAAGAGAACTGGGTCTATTCTTCAGAACTTTAGACTTAATCTCATTAGCCTTTAAGAAGCTAAACTTGTAAACTTCTATTAAAATTTTCCTATAAAAAAAAAATAAGGGCAGAATCGTAAATAAATTCTATGTATTTGTGCTTGTTGTCCAAAATTATTTAATCCCTTAGTTAAAGGAAACAAGTTGTAACAATGTAAACGCAATCTCATAAAATAACATCTAATCCAAATATTGTCCCATAATATAATCAAATAACTGGGCTATAAAAGAAAACTCATTCAACAAGCAGACATTGAATATTTACTCCACACAAGAAGCTGTCCGCATATAACCTGGACTGGCCTGTAGATTCCGGCAATGAACAAGATAAAGTGATGTGCTGGTGTAGGGACACTTCAAACTGTTCAAAAGGATTTCCAAGCTATTTTGACTAAGCATATATCCAAAAGGTGAATATCCCCATCCTGAACTGAGAAGGAATGTAGCTAGAATTCTGGTATTCCATCTTGACTGAATAGCTTCCTGGATAATATCTGGCTCCCTCAAAAGTCTGTGACCATCTTTGAAAGTGGTCACCATTCAGAGTTTCCATGTGGGCATTCACTTTGCACTCAAAAGAAAACATAAAGTCACTGAATTCCGTGCATAAATCATTATCGTGTGGGAGGCTATGGAAAGTGGAAAAAACTCATAGATGTAGGCCAGAAAATTTCTGCTTTCATGGGCAAATTTGGGTTGTAATAGGGTGGTTCTGCTTTAGATGCTTTCTTTTCTTTATTTTTATCCAGTGTAGAGAGAGCGGGCTAACTTAAGAAATGCCAAGTGGTATTACCATGTCGTTTCTAAGCCACATTTTACATTTAAGTTGAACCTGAATTCTAGAATGAATTCTTTTATAGTGAAGAAAGAAGATTTTTTAACCCCTTAAGGACTAGATTACATATATTTTTTTTCCTTTGAGGTCTTAAAATAATATTAAATAACTTCTTCACTCAACTCTGACAAGTAGGTGTCAGATAATGTGAACAGAAGACAGCATAACAAGTTCTGAGATGATCTCACTATAAAGAGATTTTAAGTTTGGTGATTTGAATATATTAACTCTTTCCATCCTCATTTCTCTTCTAGTTACTTTGACATTTCCAAATCATTCTTGTGAATGTGTCAGTGTCTTTATTTTCATTACACAGGAATTTCTAACTATAACATAATGGCCATCATTGCATTTTTTAATGCATTTCCTACATCCTGTAGGCTGGCACAGGCAGATTTATTTTTTAACTTACCACCACAAACTTTTTTATCTACAGCTCCTTTTAAAATTATTATTTATAAAATTGATAGTTTCATATACTCCTATGATTTAAAGGTTGAACAGTATATTAATAAAAGGGAGCATTAGGTTACTGTCAACCACATCTGAGTTTGCTGGTCGCATACCCTAGATCATCTAAAGAGCTGACTAAAATCCCTGAGAGCAGTCTCCATTAAAGACCTAGTTTTTCCAATAAGTCTTATTTAAAATCTTATTTCAAACTACTGACCTCTTATTTCGCAAATTTATATTGCTTTTCTTTTGTAATCCTCTTCCTGGGGATTCATTCAGAATGAGCTCAGTCACTGAGGATTTGGACAGAGGATCTGGAAAAGCGTAGGTCATTCCAGGGTGTCGATTTTATGAAGTGAATTTCCAGGGGGAATTTCACTTTTTAAATGCATGTGTTCAAACAGCATGATGTTAAATATTACAAGAAACTGTCAGTACCTATAATTATACTATAATTCTGGAAAATCTTTGTGAATGGTCAAATTTCTGCAATATTAATTCACTGCATGTTTAGAAATAAATTTCTTCAGGATTTATGCTTTGGACTAATTTTGTCACACCACACCTTAAGAACTTTATGGTATATAATATATATTTTTCTAATTTAAAAACTGATTATTATTTTGTTAAACCATAGAGACATTCTAATTTTAGAATCACCTATTTGTACTTGAAATCAAATAATCATTCTCTCCTCTGCATCTCCTCTTGAAATAATATCACACCTTATCTATCAGCCTGCTGATTTTGCATAAAGGAGCATTCATGGTATAATGTGTGATGAGTTATATACTATTTTGTGTGTTATGCTACCTAAAAGGTCATGGGTTCAAATCCACCAATGGCTCCCCTGGAGAATGATGGACAATTTCCTCCCATAAAGATTTACAGCCTTGAAAACAAATGGAGAATTGTCCTGAGTGGGAATCAGCTAGAAGGCAGTAGGATTAATTGTGCTTAGAGAAAAAGTGTATGATAATTATCACATTCATTGATTCTGTGGCATGGGAACTCACATTACAAATTAAACATCTAAGGGAGCTCTGGTGGCCTAGTGGCAAGAAGCTGCACTGCAATCCCAGAGGTACTTGGTTCGAATCCAACATATGGTCTACTGGAGAAGGAGGGACAATCTCCTCCTGTACCAGTCAAATCTGATTTGATGGTACACGCACAAAAAATAATAAAATAAAAAAAGAAAATAAAAAAACCCAACAAATTAAACATCTATAGTTGAAATCCAGGACTACAGAACTAACAGTAAAACCATTAAATAAAAGAATTTTAAGTATTGATATAATATTGCAAATAAGATGGAACGTTTAACACAAAGCAAAGCATCGTCATTTTTTTCCCATCTCTCCTTGTCTCTCAATTTCTCCTTTCTTCCTTCTAACCCCCCTTCTTTCCTAATTTCTCTCTTTTTAAAATATTTGTAATGATGCTGCATATGGTAAATATATTGGGTGTGTGTTTAGTGGAAAGGGGAGCTCTAGGGGACACAGTCCATTGTGAGTTAAGGCTGTACACCGCTGGTGGTTTGGATCTATAAAAGGTTTCTTGGGAGAAAGATGGGCAGTCCCCGCTCATTGTGATTCACAGACTGGGAAGCCCAATGGAGGGTTACACTGAGACAGAACACCTCAAATATAGTGTGGTGATGAAGAAATGTGGTAAACGTCCTGCTTTGATAACAGGTAGGCCAAATGAGAATCGAGGCAGAGTGGCTCCTCTATGGAGGCAGTTTTTCTGTCTTCCTGGTATCAGATGTTTACTATTCTAGAATCACTAGTAAAGAGAACAGAGGTAGTAATAAACTCCTGAGTATAACTTACAACTTGAAAACATATTTTGCATTTTTGAGGAAAATCATATTTTTTAGGAGTTTGTAATCTTCATTTATGAGAAAAAACTTTTATCTTTTGGGATATATTCCATCAAAGGGAAAAAAAAACAGGTCTGTTTCTATATGTGGTCTCTGCAGAAGCAGCATATGGAATAGCTCAATATAATGGCTCTTCGTGCATGGGTCTATCTCAGTGGCAGGTAACTTCTGGAAGTAATAAATTAGTGAAAGACCAAGGCAACTTGAAGGTTGAGGAATGAGAGGGATTTGGAGACCAATGGTCTCACTGAATACTCCTGCAAAGGAACAGGATGGGTGGTTGCTCTCCTTCTTTTTCATATTTTCTATGCTTTTTTTTCTGCCTCATTCACCACCTCCCTCACCGTTATTGTTAGGTGTCATTGAGCCTATTCTGGCTCATAACTAAACATGACGCACAAATGAAGCAAACAGAGCCCACTATTCCAGTCACTGTGTCAGTGTGTCTTGTTGAGGATCTTCTTTTTCACTGTCTTTTACTAAGTATGATGACCTTCTCCAAGGATTAGTCTTTCCTGCCAAGATACTCAAATTACTTGAGATGAAGTTTCACTTTGACTTGGTTCTAAGGTGCAATGTGGTTGCATTTCTTCAAAGAGAGATCTGCTTGTTCTTAGGCAGTCCTTTGGCCTAGAGATAAGAAGCTGTGCTGTATCCCACAGACATGCGGTTCAAACCCACCACCAACCAGCACGGCGGGGGAATAATGGGCAATCTCCTCTCATGCGATTTTCTGCCTCTGAAAACCCGCTGGACAACATCACTTCATTAGCACCATAATCAAAGACATCAGCTTTGTCTTTAGTCTTAAATGTTCATTATGTAGGACTTGAATACATATAAAGCAATTATAAATACCTTGGCTTAGGTCAAATGCAATTTTGTTCTCAAAATGACATTTTTGCTTTTTATATATGTTAAAACCATTTTCACAGCAGAGTTGTCCAAGGCAGTGTGTAGACTGATGTCTTGACTCCTGTTTCCAAGAGGATTAAATGTGGATCCAGGTAAAATTAAATCCTTGACAACTTCTATTTTTTTCTCCATTTATTGTGATATTGTTATTGGTCCAGTTATGAGGATTTGGGTTTTTTTCGTATTGAGGTATAATCCATGGAGAAAGCTGTAGTATTTGATCATTATTGGCATGTCCTTCAATTTATCTTTGCTGTTGTTGTTGTTGTTGTTGTTATGTTGTTGAGTTGCCTGATACTCATGGTGACCCTATGTGTAATGGCCCTAAACCCTGCTCTATCCTGTGCCAATCTTATTGTCTCTGACACATCTACCCCCATTACCTCAGTCACTGAATCAATCCATCTCATGGAGGTTCTTCCTTTCTACGCTGTCCCTCCACCCTCTTAAGCATGACGTCCCTCTCCAAGGATGGGTCCCTCCTTACAACATGTCCAAATTATATCAGACAAAGCTTCAGAATCCTTACCTCAAAGGAGCAGCCTGGTTTCACCCTTTCTCAGACAAATTTGTTCGTTTTCTTAGCAGTCCATGGAATAGTCAACATTCTTCTCCAACACCACAGCACAAATGCATCAATTTTCTTTCTATCATCCCTAGTCACTGCCCAGTTCTCTGATGCATAGCAAGTGACTACAAAGACTATAGCATGTATCAGGCACACACACTAGTCTCCAGACTGACATCATTGCTCCAGTACTTTGGAGAGGTCTCTGACAGCAGACTTTCTCAATGCAACTCATTTTTCATTTCCTAGTTGTGGGTGCCAAGAATGTTGACTACGGAGCCAAGCAAATTAAAGCTGTTAGTAATCTCAATCTCTTCACCATCCATCACAATGCTGCCAATTGGCCTAGTGTTGAGAATCTTTGTTTGCTTAATATTCAGCTTCAAGCCATATTGAAAGCTGCAGGCTTTGACTTTCTGCAGTAAGCGCTTCAGGTCCTCCTCAGTTTCAGCAAGCAGGGTTGTGTCATCTGCATAATGCGGATTGTCGATGAGTCTTCCTCCAACCCTGATGCCACATTTCTCCTCATAGAGCCCAACCTCCCAGATAATCTGTTCTGCATATAGATTGAAAAGGTATGGAGGTAAGACACATCCTTGGCATATACCCTTTCCATGCAGTGTATCCTTCCTCTGTTTTGACGACTGCCTCCTGGTCCCAGTATAGGTTTTAACATAAGCATGAGCAAGTGTTCTGGGATTCCCATTCTTCTCAGAGTTAGCCTGATATCAGATATTCAGAAAGACGAGGGGAGAGGAGCAACCAGCTAGCTCAGTGTTGTGAGAAATGAGACCAACAATATAATTAAATGAAAATCTGGAGAAAAAAAGTTACATTCTCCCAACATTTCTCCTTTCTGGGAGAAGATTGGTGGTTTATGCAAGGTTGAGCTGCTCAAACCAAAGAAACCCTGGAGTTCTTAGACTCTAAACATGTCATAGTTAAGAGTTAAATAAAGTAAGAAAATAAAGAGACTCAAAAGTAATTTTGTGGAAGTCTCAGATGAACCCCCTCCTGCCCAAGATTCAAAACAAAATTCAAACTCACCATCAAGTCAGTTTCATTAAGTCATCGTGATTCTCCCTCTGTTTACTTAGGCTGTAAATGGCAATAAGGGACCTCTGGTAGCTTACTGGTAAGGAGTTGTGCTTTCAATCTGAAGGCAAGCAGATCAAACCTACCAACTGCACTGCTGGAAAAAGAGGGATTCTCCTCTTCTCCTCCTCTCACGTGATATAAAGTCTCTCAAAACTCACTGAAAGGTTAACGATGACTTGATTTTTACTTGTTAGCACATAAGAACAACAAATGTCAATGACAAGATAACTGTTCCTTTTTCTTAAGTCAAATAACTAGTGTTTTTGAACCAATACACTTTTGGTCTGCAGTACACCAGAGCTCCTTTCCCAGGACTGTTGTTACATAACATGAAGTCGGAACAGACTCATTGTTGACCCTCCAGCACGTTTTCAGAGGCGGTAAATCACAGCAAAGGGAGCTTGTCCATCTTTCTTCCTCAGAACAGCTAGTGGATTTGAACTATCTACCTTTGCTGGGCTTATAACTTTACCATTGTTGGTGGGTGCCACTGAATATGACTCATAGTCATCCTATAAACAACAGATGACCAACCTTGAATCTTATGAATAACCTTGTGCTATCCTGTGCCATTCTCATCATCACTGAAACACTTGAGCCCATTGCTACAGGTACTGAGTCAATCCATTTCATTGAGGGTCTTCCTCTATTTTGCTGATCCTCCATTTCTCCTAGCATGAAGTGTCTCTCCAAGGAATAGCCTCACCTAGCAATATGCCCAGCGTATGTCAGATAAAGCTATATCATCTCTGCCTCCAAGGAGCATTCTGGTTGCACTTTCTCCAAGACATGTGTGTTCATTCTTTTGCGATCCGTGGGCTATTCAGTGCTCTTCTCCAGCACCACAGCTCAAAGATATCTTTTCTTCTTCAATAATCATTATTAATTGTCCCCTCTCAGATGCCCATCAAATGACTTATAAGATCTTGGTCTGAATCAAATACATCTTAGTCTTTAAGTGGGCAGATACCATTCTTCTTCAGTAATTTGGAGAAGTCTCTGACAGTAGATTTACTTAAGGCAATATGAATCCTGATCTCCTAACTGCAGGCACCAAGAGTGTTGGTTCTGAGTCCAAGTTAAGATGAAGTTGTTGAGAATTTCAATTTACTTATCCATCTACCAAGATTTTTGTCTTCTTGATGTTGAGATGCAATTCATATTTAAGGCTACAGTCTTGATCTCCTGCAGTAACTGCTTCAAGTCCTCCTCACTCTCAGCAAGCAAGATTGTGTCATCTGTATAATGTTGATAGCCTGAGATATAGTAAATTCCTCTCCCTCCACTGGGAAGGGTGCAAGAAAATTCATTACATGTGCACAAATACACAGCCCCTTTCTTCTTTCTATCTTTATCCCTTTTTCTCTTAGTGTCTCAGTGTCTCTCTCTGTATCTTTCAAACTAACATACTCACTCAACGGTTTCAGCAATATCTTTAGTGCTCAACTCTTCATGTATGTACTAATTTCCAAATAACGCTAGATACTTAAGAAAAGTCTGGCCCACTGAAGGTTGGACTCAAAACAATGAAGAAAATAAGATAAAATAACAGGACTCAATACACTAGAAACTTAAGAAAAAAAACTAGAAAAAAACTCAAAATATACATAGGGAAAGAAGGTATTATACATTATTCCCCAGCTTTTTGCTGAACACTTCATTCACAGTACTTTCAACGATGACACCACTTTTCATTTATACCCTCAAGTAAGGTAGGTATCTGGTTTTATACTTTTATATTTTTCAGAACAGAAAAAAATAATACACACACACACACACACACAATTTCTCTATTATTCTCTCTCTTTTTCTCTACTGGATTGTTTTCCTGTCTTTATAATATTTAATGAATTTTTCCTAAAATATTTAATAAAAAATACATTTTAGTTTCACTGCTACCCATAAAGTTGTCCTTTCCCCCCTCTGCATACTGCCACTTTCCCATTATTTTCCCATTTTTCCCTCTGAGATGGTTATACTCACTTGATATTTTTTATAGGGCTTGTTTTAATTATCCATCAAAGGCAATAAATTGTATATGAGTAGACTGCCCCTCTGTCTCCTAGAGAGTAGCTGGCAGATTTGAACAACATGCCTTTGGGCTGGCAGTATAACTCCTTACCATTAAGCCACCAGAGCATGCATACACACACATACACACCCACACCCACATGTACAGAGAGAGAGGGGGAAAGAGAGAGATAATGTCATTTAATTATAATTGCATAATATGCATTCAGTCCCTGTGAAAAGGAAAAGAAAGTAAAGCATAAGAGAAAATAATTTCCTTTTAACTGCAAAGCAAGTTCCACTCTAAAATGCACTATTGAAGAATACAGAACATATCTGAACCAAAAAAGGGACATGTCTGAGTCAATGAGTGAATCATGACAAAATAAAGATACTGGTAATCTGAAGAAACCAAAGGTTTGAAATCTTAATGCACCCTCTTTAGGGTGCATCTAAACATAATAAGTGATTTTCAAAATATTTCAAATGAATTAGACAACTAAAGCAAATTATCTACCATGTAGAAGAAACAGTTATCACTACTCAACACTGTTCTTCAAGCTTTAAACCAGTTAAAGTCTGTGCCCAAGTAACGTCAAAATAAATTTCCATTACAAAGAGCATTTGTAGATGCAAGAAAGAAATTCATATTTTGGATTCTAAAGCAAAAAAATATCTAACAAAATTAATTGGGCACATTTGAACATCTTCCAACTTCTCCATAAATAATGTAAAAACAAAGAAGCATGGCCTCTGAGCAAGACTGGTGCACAAATTTATGAACTACTCTATATTCAAAATAAACAAAACATCAGAAGAAAATAAAAAATAAGTATTGTCACAATAAGGAATGCATTTCATCATCAAACTGAAGTTATCTATGCAGGAGGCTTAGAAGTAGTAAGAAAGTCTGGGGCATATATATTTTTCTTAAGTTTTATTTTTATAAAAGGGAGTTATGGTGGCTTGTTTGTAGGTGCCATTGAATTGGATCTAACTCCTAACCAGCCCTCCAGCGGGTTTTCAGAGGCATTATATTGTATGGAAGGAGACTACTCATCTTTCTCCTATGGAGCAGCCGGTGAATTCAAACTGTGTTCCTTTGAGTTGGCAGCACAGTTCTTTACTACTATGTCATCAGAGTGTGGTCTAGTGGTAAGGAATTGCATTGCCAACCCAAAGTCCCATGGCTTGAATCCACCAGCTGCTCCATGACAGAAAGATGGGCGATCTCCTTCCTTGTGATTTACAGCCTCTGAAAACTTGCTCGAGGTCAGTTATGAGTCAGTTCTGACTTGATGGCCCATAACAGCAGTCGTTTTAATGGAGAAACATCTGGCTATCTGTCTATAAAGATTTATACCCTTGGAAGCCCTGTGGGACAGTTCTAGTCTGTGCTAAAAGGTTTATATGAGTTGTAACAGACTCAGTAACTACGGGTTCAAGTTGGTGTGTCAAACTTCAAATTAGACAGAGATAGTGCCTTGGTGGTGCAATAATTAATTAAGCATCCAGATGCTGACTGAAGAGTATGCAGTTCAGATCCATCTACCACTCTGTGCGATAAAAGATCTGGGGTGCTACCTACTCTCCTAAAGATCCAAAAAACAAATCCATCACCTTTGAGTCAATTCCAACACAGTTACACTCCACCAAGTTTCCAAGGCCGCAAATCTTGATGGGAGGAGACTCCTCCTCTTTCTCCTGTGGAACATCTGGTGGATCTGAATTGCCAATATTTTGGCTAGCAGTTCTCTATGTTTAGCACTACACCCCAAGACTCCTTTAGGATATCTAGGGGAGGGAGGCAATTATATACTGTCATATGGGTCACAAAAAAATGGAGTCAGAATAGAATCAATGTCACACAACTGAATCAGGCTATGGAAGAGAAAAATCTTTAACAATATCATGCAAGGCTTTATTTCCCTAAGTTCTCAATGCAAATTTCTTCTCTTTAGTAGCTATCTTCATCCCTCACTCATGGTTTACTATCCATCCACTTCTATATACTTTGTTAAAGATGGACTTTACTTATTATGCCTCATTAGCTGCCAGCAGAAGAAACCAAACTCCTATTCAAAGTCTTTATTGGTAAATTTCTTAATGGGTTCAAAATATAAGGTGTCTGGAAATCATCAAAAACTTTAGTAGATTAAAGGGGAAATCATGTGTAATGAACCAAGTCAGTGCAGGAAGTACTACATCACTTTTTTCCAAGAGACATATCTGCGTTTTCATCCGTTTTTTGGTCTTCAGAAGAAAAAAGAAGTGTATACTCAACTTCAAAATGTTACTTGAGTGTTAAACATTTTTTTCCCTGTACATATCAAAATTTTTATTGAGCCTCGGGAGATTTTATTATCATTCTTAGCTCCCCCAGCCACACCTCTTCTCTATGGATCATGCAGATTTGAAAGTTAACTCTTTCAATACAATTGCTATTGGTCACCAAGCTTCAAACAACCTATAGTTGACCTTCCAGCAGGTTTTCAGAGGCAGCTAATCACATGGGAGGACACCACCCACCCTTTTACTGAGGAGCAGCTGGTGAATTTGAACCACGTGCATTTGGGATTGCAGCTCAGTTTCTTACCACTATGCCATCAGATCTCTCTTTCAATACAGCAGTCAGCTTATCAGAAAAGAGCTGGGACTTGCAAATTGTAAGTTATTACTTTCAGTGGTAGCCTATTTTTACCTTTAGGTCTCTACTATTTAACATAGCTTCCAGCAGTATCTAATTATCTTACTGGGAGGAGCTCCCATTGGCAGTGTTTAACTTACCACCCACTTTATAGCTTAGGTCAGTCAAGTTTGCAGATATTCTTAACATTTTCTTAAACGACTAGTGTGCAATTTGATGAAATACTGGAACATTATGTGATATTTTTCTTTTCTTGGTATCACCAAGATGTTTCTGAGAATTTTTTATTTCTAAGACATCTCCAAATAAATAGCCACAGGGGACAATATTTCATCATGGATGCCGCAGTTTCTAAATGTTTGCATTGTTCTTGTGTTTCAATGATGCATTTTTTAAATACACTGATCTCAATCACGTTACCTTATTTAGAGGAATTGAGGCCCTTAATGTTATGCTATATTTTAGATAAATTTTTCAAATAAATTGATTAATGAATATCTTAGGTTTTCTAAAAGGAGCTAAATCAGTGGGGGTTATACACAGCATTATTGTTAGGTGCTGTGGTGACAGTTCCAACACACAGTGAGATCTTAATGTACAACAGAAGAAATAAGTGTTGCCTGGTCCTGTATCATTTTCTCCTTCAACACTGTAGTTACTCCTAACATTGCAGCCACTCTATTGGTAATTTTTTTGAGTCTTCCTCATCTTCACTGACCCACTACCAGGCAAAAGGCCATGAACTTGCTTGTGCTAATAACCAGTCCAAAGTATGGGTGCCAAAGTCTCACCATCCTTGTTTCTAAGAAGCATTTTGGCTACAGTTCTTCCAGGACATATTTGTTTTGGCAATGCATCGTATAGTCAATACGCTTTGCTGGCATCACAATTCAAAGGCATCAATTCTTCTTTTGTCTTCTTTATTAATTGTTCAACTTTCCCTAAAAGGCAACTAGATTACTATAACTTGGGTTAGGTGCACCTTAGTCTTTAAACTGATACCCCAATTTGCACAATGCAACATACCAATTGATTTACTGACTATTGCTTCTATAAATGTTAACTGTATTGCTAAGTAAAATGAAATCACTTGACCATAAATATTTTTCTCCACTTATCATTATGTCACTTATGTATTCAGTTAGGAATATTCTTGTCTTCTTCATGTTGAGTGGTAATCTGTTATGAAAACTACAGTCCTCAATATTCATCAGCAAGTGATTAAAACTGTCTGAACTTTCTGCAAGGAAGATTTGTCACCAATATATCACAAGTTAATGAGTCCTCCTCCAATCCTGATGCAGTGTTTTCTATTCATATTACCTAGCATCTCAGATTATTTGCTCAGATATAGATATTAAATAAGTATATTAAAAGGATACAGCCCTGATATATTCCATTCTGGATATCAAACCTGTGAATGGTATTCTCTTGTTCTATTCCAATGACTGCTTCTTTGTCCATGTACAAGTTTGGCAGAAACAAAGTATTTTCAAATTCTCATTCTATACAAGATCTTTCATAATTTGTTAGGATACATACAACAAATTATGTCTTTGCATAGTCAATTAAATAGAAGCAAACATTTTTATCAGGTATTCTCGCCTTTCAGCAAAATCCCTTAAAGTTAACAATATATTTCATTCCAAATTCACTTTGAATTTAGCTTGAATTTCTGACAATTCACTATTGATATTCTATAGCAATCTTTTTTTATTATCATTATTACTTTAAGCAAGATTTAGGGAGCTACGGTGTCCTAGTGGTAAGGAGCTGCCCTGAAATCCCAAAGACATGCAGTTTGAATATACCAGCTGCTGCTCAGGAGGAAGATGGGACAATCTTCTCCCATGTGATTTACTGTTTCTTACAATCTTCTCAGGGGTCAGCTATGGGTCGATTCTGACTTGAATGCACACAACAAGAAGCAGGATGTTCACCTATGCGTGATATTAATGATATCACTCAATAACATGTGATTTCTGCTAGATTATCTCTCATTGGAATGGGTACCAATATGGATCATGTCTAGTTTACTGGACAGACAGCTGTCTTCCAAATGTCATACTATAGACGAAGTATCTCCAGGGCTGCATACTTTTATTAAGGCATTTCAATTTGCATGCCATCACTTTCTGCAACCTAATTTACTGATAACATTTCTTCCTTCAGTTCCATTGGCATCTGACCATATGACACCATTTGAAATAGATGAACAACAAACTCTTTGTCCCCCCCGATACAGTAATTCTGTGTTTCTCTGCCATATTGTTTTAATGCTTCCTGAATCATTCAATATTTTGCCCAAAGAAAAATCCAGACTTGATTTTGATTTTTAGCTCTATCACCTTGTGAAGTGCCATAAGTGTTCTTTCCTTTTGGTTTCTAACTCCAGGTCTTTGCAAATTTTATCACAATAGTTTGCTTTATCTTCTTGAGTAACGCTTGGAAAATTTCTATTTAGCTCTCATGCTTCATAATTTCTTCCTTCTCTCTCTCTCTCTCTCAGTGTTCAGTGTGTGTGTGTGTGTGTGTGTGTGTGTGTGTGTGTGTGTAATTTTCAAGGAAATAACTCATGTGGTTAATTTCAAAATCATCGAATTAGGCTCAGACCGTATCAATAGGGTAGAGAGACAATTACTGACTCAGAGTCCAAGAAGTAGAGGTCAGAGAATTAAAGTCTCATACAGGACAGAGAGCAAAGGAGCTTTACCAGAGTATCCATAGATATTGGATGCAGGTCACACACCCAATGAAATTCCCCCTTCCTCAAAGTACAAAATGGAAGATAATTACATCTAACTGAGAATCATGACCTTTTTAATTTGACACATAACTATAAAATGAATAATGATTTTATACTAAGTTTTCTTATTTCTATAGAATGTCTTAAAAGCAAAAAAAATTTTCTTTTGCTTTGCTTTTGTTTCATCTGGCATATTTCAGGCAAAAGTAAATTGGTTACATTTGATATTATAAGCCTAACTGCCTTTTTAATAGGTTGTAAAACAATATGACTTAAATATAGTTTTATATTATTTTTAAAAGGTATTTCTATTCAACAAGGAACATAGATTATGTTTTATCATCAGCATGGATGAGATGAGGCTTTGCTTTAAGTGGCCACTTCTATTTTTAGCTTTGCTATCTTTTCTAGGAACACTCTTAACAGTAGACACAGTACTAGTGAAATGTAAATAACAGATATGGCTACATCAACACAGGTGCTCAGAGAGCAGGATGACAACGGGCAACTCAGTTTTCATTCCAGAAGTCTAGCTTTCATTAGGAGTTTGATGAGTATCCTCCAAGTCTTTAGCATTGATATAAATTCTAATCTTCTGTTAACAATATCTGAAACTACAATTTGATATGTGCAAGGTAGGTAAAGGAATAGATTTGTTTGTTGTTCACAGGGTCATTATGAGTTGTAATTGATTCAAAGGCATCTAATAACAACAATTCTTTAATTATCTCCTGCAAATAACATCTAAATTATCATTTTCATTGTCATATATGTCATATATATATGTAAATATATATAAAAGAGAAACAGAGAAAATGAGCAAGAGGGAGAAGGAGATGAGAGAGATTGTTTTTCGTTTTCTGTGTACCTACATTATAGTAAATGCAAATGACAGTATAAAAGGATTTCTATCCAAATATTTTTATGGGTCCGGTTTATTGCTTTATGATGCATAAACAGTAACATTCATAATAGAGAAATAACATTCATAAACTCTCCATGACTTAGGTACTATCATTGCCCCAATTTCATAGTAGGAATCAGAACCCACAACTTCACTGGGACTGAGGGCAAACATTTATTGGTGGACAAAGCAGATTAGTATGCCATGATGTCTCTTAAGCAACCATTTTTCTGATGCATTTTAGGCACTAGCTAAATTTTGTGTGCTCCAGTTCTCTTATCTCTGAAATAAAAATAATACAGAAGTTACTGGCATGAGAAAATGAACTCCTAATAAACGTAGAAATGATGTGCCAAACGTGGTAATGGATACCCATGGTGGACAGTGTTTGCTGGAGCTTCCCGACTAAATCAAGCCTGGAAGCAGGAGCAGCATCCACTTCCGAAATGGCTTGCCTCGGAAACTCTATGTACAAACAGTGCTCAGGCTGTTCGTTCATAGGGTCGCTATGAGTCGTCTACGACTCGACGGCATTAAACAACAACAACAACAATATATGTAGAACACTTAGGCCATGGGCATTGCACACGTTCTGCATAATGAGTATCATGACAATGATGAAGGTGGTTGTTATAGTTTACTTCTTCAGCTTTTGATTGATCTTAGCTGAGAATTCACAGCTCAGTATGAACTGTAAATATATTTTTGATGCTCCTGTTAATTCAATACAGATAAATGAGCTGCCCAAAATGTGGAATACAATGTCTCTTTATTCTTTCTTAACTGACTTATGCTTTAAAAACAAAGATGTACTTGATTTATTGAGTAAAAAGTATTTACACATACAAAATCTCATTTGATGTTCAAAATGATACGGTGATAAAAATATTTGCATTATTTTATCCATTTTACTAATAAAATATCAGAATCCCAAAGTAACCGTCGGACGTGCCTCAAGTCATAGAACATCAAGTGGCAAAAAGAGAAATCAGAGCCAGTTTTCAGGGCTTGCCCATACACTTTCCAGTATATTCTCCCATTTACATTATGGAAAATTCACAAGTACTCTGCTCCCACTTGCCTCATATAACTTCTAATTTCAAACCATTTCAGGATGCCCATACTTCCTGTAGTTCTTAATGATCTTGTAATGTCATCTTACGAGAGTGTTGTTAATTGCTGGCTTTGGGCTCTGATGGCACTTGCCAACTACTTCATATATTTCCTCCTCTTAAAAAAAATTACTGTTTTATCACTACAGGATGCTGAGAAACACATAAACTTCTACTATGCACACACATTGACATGCTTCAACTGTACTTTTCTCCCTTTTCCATTGGTTCTACAAGCATTCATTGACAATACCTGACATGCTAGATACTTTGCTAATTTATAGGGATAAAAGAGAAACTAATTGAATTCAGTTGTTCTCTTTTAATGACTTGAAGTTCATCATTAAAACTTTTCATCATCTCAGTCTAATGTGAAAACTGTCTGTCCAAACATAAAACCAAAGTAGCATACTTCACGTGCACAAGAGAATTCAAAACCCAACTTCCATGGAAGCAAACATTCATTTCCATATCTACACCAAGCTGGTTCCTGGCTTCTTTAAAAACCTGTCTAACTCCTGTTTGCACACGTAAAGAAGCTATCATTCATTTGGGGAAGCTAGCCTAATATTCATACCACTTTCAAATCTGGAACTTTTCATTGGCCCTTGAACTCTTTGAATTCTCTTGTGCAATTCTGACATGTCTCTGTTTTGATAATAACACTCTGATCCAAGCCATCTCTCACTCACTTAGAAATGCACTGCACTGTATTCATTTTCTCAAAACCATTGACATCAATTCATTCTCCCAGAATAAACATAATATAAACAAAAGCAACTTTTAGATTACCATTTCAGACTCATTTTGAGCATACAAAGCATAATCTTCTTAAGTAAGATTTAACTCTGCATAAATATTAGTCAGGAGCCCTGTGGCACCGGGTCAAGTATGTCGATTCTAACCAAAAGGCTGCCAGTTCAATTCACAAACTCTTCTGTAGAACAAAATCTTGGTAATTTTCCTTGTGAACTCTATGAGACATGTCTGCTATGTCCTATAGGGTAGCTATGAGTCAGAATCTTCACCACAGCAATGCGTTTTTGTTTTTAAAGCACTTTTAGTGATGCATATGGTATAAGAAAGTTTGGATAAGGTCAGAAAATGTCCCCTTTCTTGTTCTGATATTCTTAAGACAATATGGAAAAAAGTCTTCTCAAAGTTTTCTGGTAAGCAGGCACTAAAGAGAAGCAATTCCCCCCCCCCCCCATTCCATTAATGATGACAGTGAAAAGTACTGAATAGTGTATCTTTTTAAGCTGTAATAATATCAGAAAACGAATTTGGCTTATGACATGAGACCGAAGAAACCATCATGACACATGTTCTCCTTAAAGAAACAGCATACATTCGTTTTTTTCCCATTAGAGATGGCATACATTAGTTTTATGAGAAAGGCTATAGCTTTGGAAAGTGCAGTGTTTCAGCTTGGAGAGCAGCCTTATATTGTCATATGTGAAATATGATTCAGATGACACAGCCAACTTTCCCATTTTATACTGCACTGGCCAGGCATGTATTTAAATACTGTGACATGCTCTGTATTCAATAACTAGAGGACCTTGTAGAAGGCTCAGCGGAAAGATACAAACCAAGCATCCTATTGAAAATAAGCTTAAGAAGTAAATATGAAAGGAATTAGACTTATTTGACCTATAAATATATACTTCTACTTTTATATATCCACTTAGGTTTTTCTATATTTCTAGTGGGGGGGGGTGCTCAAAAGAACTAGAAATATGCTGCAGCAATCAAGACTTAAGTTAGATAAAATAATGAATGTCAGGACCCAGAAGATTCTTAAAATTGCTTCCAGTGAGGAGAGGGAGTAAAATTTCCTCTCAGAGTCACGGTTTGAGATTGCCTTATTATGATACAATTTGAATACAAGGCTATGAATTCTAGTCCTGTATTTCTAAGAAACATCAATATAAAATTCATATAATTATTAGCATATGAATTGATTCTCTTGGTATAAATACGAAATGTGGCAAACTAGTCACAAAACAAAGTTACTCATTTAAAGGATTTGTTGAAGCAACACTAAATATTTTTACTAAAACTTAGGCATTTTAGGCAGTTATATTGTTTAGCAAACTTGTTTTTTCTCAAAGAAACTTGCGGTTTGGTTTTCAACACAAGGAATACTAGAAGCAGCTTTAAATCTGTCCTTTTCCTAATTTTCTATAAGTAAACACTCCAATTTTTTGTCTTCAAAGTAGCCTTCTCCTGGACATGTTCCTAATTCATTTGACACAATTATCTGAGAACAACAAGATGTGAAGGAGAGATGTCTAAATTATGAATCAGGGGACCGTGGTTCCACTGTCTCTCCTTCCGCTAGCTATTGGTGTGATCTTGGACAGATCACTTGAGAATGCCATGCATTAGTTATTTTTCTGTTTAAAGAGATGATGATCTCGTGTTCTTTCCTGCACTGAAATTCTCTTCAGGAATGTCACCAAGCAATCTCTCCTCCCACGCAATTAACTGCCTCTGAAAACCCATTGAAGGGTCAACTATGGGTCGAGTTTCTACTCATAGGTAAGCAACAACAACAACATACATAGGAGAAGTCAGTACATATTTATAAATAAATCTCTCTCTTTTCTCACATATTAGGTCTTAGCATGCCAAACTGTGACTGAGTAGTTAAAATTCATTGATGTTATTCTACCTACAACTTAAGAATAAATTAACTCATACAGCAAATGGTCACATTGTACCATGTAAAAGTTCATAAATAAAATACTGAGTATTTTGCAATCCTACTGTTTAAATGGTTCTCCATCTTTTATACAGTGTATTTAATAGATGTGTTAATATAATTGATTTAGGAATATACATGAATATCTGTTTCCTTTTATACTATTCCATACTATTTCCATTAATAATGACGCTTATTCTAAACATTAAAAAGTAAAAGCATAACAGTACATCCATCATAAATCTATGCAATCTCAGAAATGACTAAATTTCATTCCTCATATATTGCATATTTAACAATTTAAGATACATAAGGGTCACTATAGCCCCTTCAACATGGAATATTATGTTTACATGAAGCATGGAGACATGGTCCATCTTTCATAGATGGTAATGATTTCTGGTTTCCTTAAAACAGTAATAACAACTGGTACCACCATTAAGATTTACTGCCATCTTTTGAAAACATTCATACAAAATGTGACCTAAACAGTGACTCCAGAAAAATTAATCTCAATTAAATCATAATTATAGTATTTAAGCTTCTGCTATATAGATTAAATATCTGCTAGATCAGAAAGTAGTTCTGGAATTTCAAGTGTTTCGAATTCCTTTTTTTCCAATGAACTTTTTGAGCTGTACATAAACAATCTGACCGGTAGCTTTAAGTAGCTGAAATTTATTTGGAGAAATACTGAGGAATTTAATACTCGTCATTTTAAATGAGACATAAATTATCCTTCCTTGGAGATTCATCCTTAAACAAGTCATCCTAGTACTAATCTATTCTCCCTCTCGGTAAAAAAGTTTGGTTTTTCTGTTTGTTTTAAAAAGACATTCACATCTCCCCCTTATGTGTTAGAATGCATTATTTGCTGCATTCTATCCCATGTAGTAGTAAAATTGGTCTTACAAAGCTCAGTTAATAAATAAGAGTTGGAAAGGAACAGAAATAAAATCTCAATTTATGGAAGAAAAGAGTAAAATCTATATGGAGACTATTTTAGAACTGACATTTTGCTAACACTATTTGACTCACAGCTTTCTACTCACTAAACATTTTCCACTCCTGATTCCATGCCTTAACCTAAAACCCTAAGACGTCACCCATCGGGTGAAAGATGCTGTATAACATTTATCTCAATCCTTCCGCCTCTTTGAACGATTCCCTTAAAGCATAACGATAGATAGTCCGGACCCTCTTACCTAGACCAGGAGAAGCTGAGACGCCAAGCAAAGACACTGTTCACCACTCGGGTCTGTCCCGTTAGTTTCTCCAAAATCTAAGTTCAACGTTTCATAGTTGAGATCATGGCTCTATTCTAAGCGTTTTACGCAGGGTGTGATTCTAACAAAAACACCCTCCGCAGCTGGAGGGAGAGCCTTAGCTAAAGCAGGATTCTGTCAAGGCGTTCCTGGTGACTTCTGTCTACTAAATTCAGACTGATGTTTTGCGAGAGGGGCCTCCCCAAGCAGGCCCAGATTGCCTGGAAAGTATTTCCTGCCTCTGAGAAGTGTGCATGTGAGAAAGGCTGCAGCTGGGGGGCGCGGGCAGAGCGCGCCTCCTGGGCGTTTTAGGAGCTCTGATTTTACGCAGAACTGAAGTGAGTTTGTCAAAGCCCTTGAGGTGATTAGCTGGAGCGTCATAAAGTGGTCGAGGTTTTTTCCTAGCCCTCAGTGCTGATGAGAGAAAAGGGGGAGGGGGAAGAAAAGAAAGCATCATTCTCTTCCCCCACCTACAGCCTTTCCACAACCTTCAGTGTATAGACACTACTTGTTAAAATACCTTTGCTGGTGTTCCTTTCAACATATCTTTTATGGGAGGTGGATGAATTTCGAGTTTTAGTACCTTAATTCTATTAAATAAGTTTTTTGGGGTTTTTTTTTTAGGTTGTTTTTTTTTTTTTTTAAAGAAAACAACAACACCCTTCCCCACTACTTAAGCTTTAAACTTCTGCAGCTCTGGCATACTGCACCTGAGGAAATCCCTAAGAGTTCAAATCCACGAATCCAGTAAATAAAACCTTTACCCTGAGATCTCTTCAATCGCCTGTAGACGCCACACAATCACAGTCACTGTGTGTGATGGTATATGCAGTTTTACCTCCAGTCAGAATCTTCCAGACTTACACAAATCCAGGGCTGGAAAAACCGAAGACAGACTCCATCTTGATCATATTAGACTCTTACTAACATGAACTCCTTGCAACTGCTTCGTCTAGCATCACGGAGTCCTTGAATCACATCTCTCAAGCAGCTCACAGTACCTACATCCTTCCTCCAACACAGATTTTGTGAACTATCATCTGTTTATCTTTTCTGCTTTCTTGTGCCTTCACTGAATGACTTCCTCTTAGCTGCTCCAGGCTGGGAACTTGGACTACCATTTGGTTTTGATTAAAACCAGACAGCCAACTCTGGAGAATTTAGGGAATAAGCTAATGGAAACAGCAAGTATGGCTTTAATTAGTGCATCAATTAATAATAGATGTTAGCTCTTCTTGCAATAAAATGTCACAAAGAAAAAAGCGGAGCAAACTAAAGTCATTTCAGGAAAGAAGTTACAGCCATTCTCATTCCTATTTATGGCCCAGAATTTTCTTTAGAGAAAGTGGAAGAAGAGAAGAGGGACATGGCCTTGGGACATCCAGGTTCTGGAGAGGCCAATGGAGTGCCGCCTTTGTTTATACCAGAGAAGCAGGAAGTAATGTCTCTGAGTTTAATTATCTTGCTCAGTTTGAATCACTCTGTAATGTTCCCCTCCTATTTTATTTACAATCAACAGTCTATTGCTATGTATGGATTAACTTTTTTCAGTGATTTGTGATTATTATAATATTTTATGCAAATAATACGCCTGTTAAACATTCTTTGCAAGCTGCACATTTATTTTCTATGCATTCACAGTGTGTTACATGCATGCATGCTATTTATGTGAGTGCATTATTTGTGGAAAAAATATGGTAAGCTAATTATTGAGTCTATCCCTAAATTTCTAGGGATTTTTTTTATTAATAGGAAGAACAATAACAATTCTATTTTCAACTATGATAAATGAATAATGTTCAAAGAGGTACCAAAAACATTAAATGTATTATTACACTAAGATCCTTCCTGCACATTTCTGAAATTCCATTTTCTTTTTCATTTTTGTTCTCAATTGGCTCAACTTCTGTAAATGTAAGCAGATATCTTAATATCAAAAGTGCCATTTCCTCACTCTTTCTCTGGAAACACTACATGATAATTTATAGCTACAAATTCTTCTCCTAATAAAGAACTAAATTCTCTCAAAAACAATACAAAATGTGGACAATTTTAGAGATGTTAATTGGCAAAGATCATTTACATGGCACACAAGTTTGAAGATAAGTATTTAAATGACATGAGAGTAGAAATAATTTCGAAAAGTTTATATCAAGAATGAACTGATTAAAAAATGAGCTTTTAGATTCCTTTAACTTTTGTATGTATGCCAAGAAGTAAATTCATTTTTTCATAAATTCTTTAAGGAGTGATTTATATTCATACTCAGAGAAATTCTCTAACACTGTGCCCATTTAATCTTTATTCTTACAGATAAAGGAGTAAAAGTTTTCGAAGTAATTTTCTTGCAGACAAATAATGGAAAGTGGCCTAGTTCAGATTCCAACTCGGGTCTTCTAAGGAAGTTTTGTACTTTTCTTCCCCTATAACAGCTCATCTCCCTCTCTTGACTTATGACTTAATTGCTGTGTAAGTTGGGAAAACTCATAAAATTTCTAAGTTTCAGATTCCTCTAAAAATAGAAACAATCTTACATAGTTCACGTATTACAAAACAGAATTAAATTCATATCCACATTTGTGTGTATATATTTATGTTTATTTCCCTAAGGAAAATACTACAGCAAGATGGAATGAGAATTCATGAAACTGCTTTCCTTAAAATAATCTCAATTCAAATAGTTGAAACCTACCCATAGCTGACCCACCAGCAATTTTCAGAGGCTGTAAGTCACATTTAAACAGATTGATTATCTGTCTTTCTCCCATGAGGCAGCTGGTAGATTCAAACTACTTGCCTTTGGGTTGGCAGCAAAACTTTCTATCCTCTCGGCCACAAAATCTCTCTTGCATCTTAATATCTGTCTTTAGTCTTGGTGAATAGAAAAAGCGAAGTAAGTATTAAATCCTTTGCTAATTCTTCTTTGCCAATGTCTCCTCATGAAAAAATGGTATCTTTCCCCTATAATGTAAAGGTGCTCTAGTGGTATAGTTCTTAACATTCTTGACTGCCAATCACAATTGTAACAGTTCAAATCTACCACTTGCTCCATAGGATAAAGTTGTACAACCTCAGAAACCTGATGGAGGGTAATTATGAGTCAAAATCCAATAGGCAGAGGGAGTTTTCATATAACTTTGTTTCTGTTGATCTTGGCTTGAGGAAACCTAAAGATCTTATTTATATATAATTATAAAATAACTTTCCTTTTTCATCATCGTCATCAAGGGAGCTCTGGTGGCATAGTCCAAAGATAATTTTACTGTTTACTCAAGGGTGGTCTGTTGGAATCCCCACAGGTTCTGCTGACAAAAAGTGAGCAAACAATCTCCTCTAATGCAAATTAGTCTTAGAACACTCACTGGATGGTCAGTTATGAGTAGGTCCCAACTCGATTGGAATGAGTTTTTGGATGTGTTTTGTTTTGTTTAGCTATCTATGCACTTATTTCCAGGTAAAGATGGACAATCTCCTCACATGCAATTTACTGGCTCTGAAAACCTGTTAGAATGTCAGCCAAAAGACAGTTCTGACCTGATGGTACATAACAACAACAAAATAATGACACTCTTATTAAGGAGTGTCTTTTTTTTATATAGTGAAAGAAAATATGCTTTATTCTAACACAAAAAATTTCTTTCTAAACCTTTAATCATGCTCCCTTCCCCCATCATTTAGTTGCTCAATTCCAAGCAAATCACAGAATTTATATTCTCAGAAATCAAATTCATAGCAGTCTGGTGGAAACTGACTTATAGCTGATCATTAAGTGGGTTATCAGATGCTTTAAATTGCACAGGAGAATATTGTTCACCTTTGCCCTGTGGAGCCCTTGGTGGACCCAAAACATCATATAGATGCCACCTTTAGGTAGCAACTCACTAAGGACCATGTCATCAGAGTTCCCTATGTTGTTGTTCCTGTGTACCATAGTGTCAGAACTAACTGACCCACAGCTGACCCCCCCCCAGCCGGTTTTCAGAGGCAGTTAACCACGTGAGAGGAGATTGTACATCCTTCTCCCACAGAGCATCTGGTGGCCATGAACCTCATGCCTTCAGGATTGCAGTGCAACTTCTTGCCACAAGGTCATTATCAAATAGGAATATAAAGATAAATACTTGTTTTATACTTATCATAATGTCAGAAAAATGGAAGTTAAAATATTTGTCTTTTCTTCCTCTTTGTAAATTTAAATCTTACTGCTTCAAAGGCTTGCCTATTCCTCCAAGTTAAATAAGCTAATAGAAGTATAGTATAAAGGCAGGTAAGAAATTAAGAAGATCAAGGTGTAAGTCTGGCTCCAAACTAACATTCAATGTGAAATGCTGTATGTGCAAAATATTTAATCTGTATAAGCTTCTGCTTTACCCTCGTAACTAAGATGTTTCCCTTTTATAATTTTTTTCCAAACTTATAAAAGATAGTTACATAAAAGGGAGCACTGATGGCTTAGTGGTAAGGAGTTGTACTGCCAACCCAAAGACATGTAGTTCAAATCCACCAGCTGCTCTGCAGGACAAAGATGTGCAATATTCTTCTCTGCGATTTCAAGCTTAGGAAAATCTACTAGAGGGTGAGTTGTGCATTGATTTCAAATCTACAGTATTTAACAACAATGGTTATACAAAGGCACTAGACTTTCTGAGTGGTCCAATGTTCCATGTTAAATGCAGATGCTGTCAACCACATTTCAACTCATGATGAATCTGCAGGTATCAAAGTAGACTATCTTCTGCAGGCTTTAAAATGATTTTTTAAAAAGAGAATGGTCACCAGACTTTTCTCCAAGGAACCTCTAAATAGACTCAAACCTCCAACCTTTTAATTAGCATGCAAGCATTTAACTGGACTACACAGGAACACCATGTCCAATGATAAGTACTAGAATTTTTAAAATTTAATAATTGTCCATTCTGATTTTTACTTCTCTTTTCTGTAATATTTTCAGTATCTACCAAGAAGACAAAGATTCTCACCACTGGACCAATTGGCAGCATCAGGATGAATGGTGAAGAGATTGAGATTGTACACAGCTTTAGCTTGCTTGGCTCCACAGTCAACAGTCTTGGCACCAGCAGCCAGGAAATTAAAAGGCACATAGCCATGGGAAAGTCTGCTGTTAGGGACCTCTCCAAAGTACTGAAGAGCAATGGTATCTCTCTGGAGACTAAGGTGCATTTGATACAGGCCATGGTCTTCACAATCACTTGTTATGCATCAGAGAGTTGGACAATGACCAAGGAGGATATAAGGAGAATTGATGCCTTTGAGCTGTGGTGCTGGAGAAGAGTATTGAGAGTACCATGGACTGCTAGGAAAACAAACAAATTTGTCCCGGAAAGGGTTAAACCAGGTGGCTTCTTGGAGGCAAGGATTCTGAGGCTCCGTCTAACATACTTTGTACATGTTGTGAGGAGAGACCGGTCCTTGGAGAAGGACATCATGCTTGGGAGGGTGGTGGGACAGAGCAGGAGGGGAAGGCCCTCTGTGAGGTGGATTGATTCAGTGACTGGGATAATCGGGATGGGAGTGTCAGAGGCAATGCGATTGGCACAGGACAGAGCAGTTTAGAGCTGTTGTGCATAGGGTTGCTGTGAGTCGCAAGCGACTCGATGGCACATAACAACAACACCACCTGCCTATTGGCATTTAGGTTAAAATATGCATTAGGAATAATTTTTAAAGGACCAGTATAAAGAAGATTAAAAGTTATTTTGAAGATCATCTTTCTCTCCACGTACCATGATCTAAATAATAAGCACTATCTATATAATAAAAGTTGTAGTCTATCTAGGGAGCTCTGGTGGCCTAGAGGCAAAAAGCTGCACTGCAATCTCAAAGGCACATGATTCAAGGCTACCAGTCCCTGTGCTAGAGAAGGACGGACAGTTTCCTCCTCTACAATTAACTGCCTCTGAAAATTCACAAGAAGGTCAGCTGTAGGGCGTTTCTGAGTCTTTGGTACACAATAACAATATAGTCTAATAATTCCTCCATCATTTTGAGAAAATTTCAATTGGACCTTTTTTAGCAGACTTTTTAAATTACTCTGATGGAGTCCAATAGTCCTTTGTTGACAAAATTAGGTTATTATTGGTAAGTGGTATTTTATTCTTTTAAAAACTCAGTGTTGTTGTTGTTGATATGTGCCGTCGAGTCGTTTGCGTCGTTTGCGACTCATAGCGACCCTATGTACAACAGCCCTAAACCCTGCTCTATCCTGTGCCAATCGCATGGCCTCTGACACACCCATCCCGATTATTCCAGTCACTGAATCCATCCACCTCACAGAGGATCTTCCCCCCCTGTGCGGTCCCTCCACTCTACCCAGCATGATGTCCCTCTCCAAAGACCTGTCTCTCCTTGCAACATGTCCAAAGTCAGACGAAGCCCCAGAATCTTTGCCTCCCAGGAGTAGCCTGGTTTAACCTTCTCTAGGATGAATCTGTTTGTTTTCTTGGCAGTCCATGATACATTCAATACTCTTCTCCAGCACCACAACTCAAAGGTGTCAATTCTCCTTCTGTTCTCCCTAGTCATTGTCCAGCTCTCTGATGTATAACAAGTGGTTGCAAAAACCATGGCCTGTATCAGGCGCACCTTCATCTCCAAAGAGACACCGTTGCTCTTGAGTACTT
>NW_006399878.1:9350955-9356213 GCF_000299155.1 Elephantulus edwardii | reverse complement strand
GATGTCCCTCTCCAAGGACCGGTCCCTCCTTACAACATTTCCAAAGTATGTTAGACGGAGCCTCAGAATCCTTGCCTCCAAGGAGCTGCCCGTTTTGACCCTTTCCAAGATGAATCTGTTTGTTTTCCTAGCAGTCCATTGTACCCTCAATACTGTTCTCCAGCACCACAGCTCAAAGGCATCAATTCTCCTTCTATCCTCCTTAGTTATTGTCCAACTCTCTGATGCATAACAAGTAATAGCAAAGACCATAGCCTATATCAGATGCAACTTAGTCTCCAGAGAGACACTATTTCTCTTCAGCACTTTGGAGAGGTTCCTAACAGCAGACTTTCCCATTGCAATACATCTCCTAATTTCCTGGCTACTGGTGCCAAGAGTGTTGATTGTAGAGCCAAGCAAACTAAAACTGTGTACAATCTCAATATCTTCACCATCCATAATGATACTGCCAATTGGCCCAGTGGTGAGAATCTTTGTCTTCTTGACATCGAGCCTCAATCCATATTGGAGGCTGCAGTCCTTGCCCCTCTGCAGCCAGGACTTTAGGTCCTCCTCACTTTCCTCAAGCAGGGTTGTGTCATCTGCATAATGCAGATTGTTGATAGATCTTCCAGTCTTGACCCCACATTTCTCCACATAGAGCCCAGCCTCCCTGATAATCTGTTCTGCATACAGGTTGAAAAGGTATAGAGACAGGACACATCCCTGGCGCATGCTATTCCCAATTTTGAACCATGCAGTGTTTCCTTGCTCTGTTCTGACGACTGCCTTTTGGTCCAAGTATGGGTTGCTCTAAGGGAGAAAGACGAGCAATCTCCTTCTTTGCAATTTATAGCTCTGAAGACCCTCTGTCGGATCAGCTATGAGTAAATTCTTACTAAATTCTTAGCTTACATTATAAGAATGACTATAAAAATACATTATAAGAATGACTATAAAAATACTACTTTGATAAATTTTAGATTGCTTTGGAAAAATATATTTAGCAAAATTCAAAACTCATAGCTATTTCATTGGAAGTAACTAGTAAATGACCCCACAGAGAGTTTTTGGAGATGATAAATTGCAAGGGAGGAAATATTCTTTCCTTTTCCCACTGATCAGCTGGTGAATTTAAACCACCAGAGAGGTACCACCTTTGAATTGGCAGCAGTACTCATTAGTCAAAAAGGATAAAAAGGAAACTAAATTACACTTGCAAAAGTTTTCTAATGTATATGAATTTGAAAACTAATAGCAATCACTACTAATCGTAAGAAGGTGTGCTGGAATTCCAGTGCCACACAATTCAAATCCACCACCTGCTCCACAGAAGGATGGGCAGTTCCCTCCCATGCAATTTACTGTCTCTGAAAACCCGCTGGAAGGTCAGCTGTGAGTAAATTCTGACTCAACGGCATACAACAACAGCAATAACCTATCCAGGAGGATTCAGATACGCTCTGGAACATAAACATTTCAAGTCATGCTAAGGCCATTCCGCTATGGAGAGGTCTGACGTGCACATGCACCAGAGACCTAGCTCATCCTATACAAACATTTATTCTGTGTGAAGATTTATGTTAACATCACAATGTGTCACTCACTAGTCATACTTACTAAACTTCACAACAATGTTTCCTGAAATTCTTATATTATGGCTCAAACACTGTATTGTCAGTGAGCTAATAAAATATCCCATGCTTATGTTCTGCTTAGACCCGTTCCTCCCTGTGACTTCTACAACTCTTCTAAAGGGTGGCTGAATGTTCTTTCCTATATCCTGGAAGAGCAAGAAAAATGGCCTGAATCCACACACCTTAACAGTGGCTCAGATTCCTTCCCTTCAGTGAAATCTTGGTTTCAATTTTGTTTGTACCCTCAAGTATTCATTTACCTGTCCCTTTGGCAAGTACTGTTTCGTGAAGAATAGGATAGCATTCTCAATCTATTAGATGCGGTGAAAAGTATTACAAAAGCTTATATTCTTGGATGGGGTGAAATCTATTAAACTTTTGGCAAAATATAAATATATATTCTGTACTTTTCTCATTTAAAAGAAACCACTTAACAGTCTCAGAACAGATAAAATGTTGGTATGTTGTAGGGAGATGACTATAAAGATACTGAAGCCAGAGAGGCTCAGACAGGGTGACCAGGTAACATAAAATCCTAAGAAAGAATGTGCCTTGTAGTTTTTAAAACGGCAGCAAAATAATAAATGTAGCTGCAATTGAAAGAAAACAGAGGAAAGGGCTTAAAGAAGAGTTAAGGTACTATCTTGTAAGGACTTTACTCTGAATGAAAAAGGAAACTAATACAAAGTTTTGACAGAAAGTGCCAGAATCTGATTTATATCCAAATAGGATTGCTGTGGCTGCAAGAACAGGCTAATAACTAAAAATAGGCTGATATGACACAAAGTCCAGCCCAGTTAGGAGATTTCTTTAGTAATCTCATTTAAAATGGTGGTTATTAGTGTTTTAGATAAGATGAAGGGATCATATTTGTATTTCCCCCCAGTTTAGTACCAATTGAAGAACTGAATTAGTTATGGAAGAGGAAATTAAACCAAAAATTACCAAACTCTCTGCTATAGGTTGATTCAGTTTCTCACGACTCTCCATTGGATTTCTGAAATTGTAATAAAGAAAAACCTGACCTTTTTTTTCACCCTACATGAATTCCAACCTCTGGCCTTTTGTTTAACAGCCCAGTATGTTACTTTCTACTCCACAAAGGTCCTTCAATGTTTCCTAGATTACTTATGATCCCTGAAATGTAAATGATATGGAAATAACATATTATGCTTCTTCTTATCACTCTGCATCAGTTTTGTCTTTTTACACTCATATATATCCTGTTTTATAGAATCTTTCATTTACATTGTATGTAATACATTCATATATATACGTTGTATTTGATATAATTAGTTGCCATTGATCTGTGCCTATTATTACCCCATCATTGCATCATTCCCATTCTTTGACACTATCCCACTAAACTCTGCTATTCTAGGGATTTTTCACTCTTTCCCCTTTTCAGTCCTTTTCTCCCTTTCCTCTTCCTATTTTGAACATTTATACACAACTTACCAGTTATTCTTCTATTTTTACAATAAAGGTCTTATGTAATATTTGCTCTTATGAGACTGAGTTAGTTTACTTGATAAGATGTTCTCTAAATAATATGATGTTCTATGTTGTTGTTATGTGACAGCGAGTTGCCTGTGACTCATAGAGATGCTACAACAGCTCTAAAGCCTGCCCTGTCCTGAGCCAATTTCACTAACTCCAACACACCTGCCTCCATTGCCCTAGTCACTGTGTCAATCCATCTCATCTGGGGTCTTCCTCTCCTGCACCATCCCTCAACCCTTCCATGCATGATGTGCTTCTCCAAGGTCTGGTCCTGTCTGACCACAAGCCAAAAATATGTGAAACAGAGCTTCAAAATACAAGCCTCCAAGGAGAAACTTGATTTCACCTTCTTCAAGATAGACTTATTTGTTTTCTTGGTGGTTCATAGTATTTCAGTACTCTTTTGCAGCATCACAACTCAAAGGCATCAATTCTTCTTCTGTCATCCTTAGTCATTGTCCAACTCTCCGATGCATAATAAGTAATTGTGAAGATCATGGCCTGGATCAGGCACACCTTAGTCTCTAGAGTGTCATTGTTGCTTCTCAGTACTCTCGAGAGGTCTCTGACAGCAGATTTCCTCAATGCAATTCATCTTTTGATTTCTGACTGTTGGTGCCAAGAATGTTGATGGTGGAGCTGAGCAAGCTGAAATCGTTATAAACCTCAGTCTCTTCTCCATCCATCAAAGGTGCTGCCAGTTGGCTCAGTGGTGAGAATCTTTATATAGTGTTTCATAAAATAGTGCGGCATAGTAATGATTCTATGATTTTACCAAAATTTCTCAATCCTTTCATTTGTTGATGGGTGTTTGGGCAGTTTCTATATTCTTGCTCTTGTAAATAATACATCTATTAACACAAGTGTGTATATATATCTCTGTTCATGTCTCCATTCTAAAAGTTGCAAAGAAAGGTATATTGTTCTGCTGCTGCTGTTGTTGTTGTTGTTAGGTGCCGTCAAGCCAAGTATAGGGACCCTTTGAACAGCTGATCTGAATCTTACACTTTCCTGTGTCATTCTCTTAATCTCTGACACACTAATGCCCATTACTGAGGTTACCATGCCAATCGATCTCATTGGGGTCATCCTCTCCTCTGCTGACTCTTTCCAAGCATTATGCACCTTTTCAAAGAATATTCTTGCCTAGCTACATGTCCAAAGCATGAAAGACAAAGCTACGCCATATTTGCCTCTGAGGAACATCCTGGCTGCACTTTCCTCGAGATGTATCTGTTTGTTCTTTTGGCAGTTCACGAGATATTCAGTGCTCTTCTCCCAAAACTCAAAGGCATCAACTCATCTTCTGATATCCTTATTCGCCATCCAGGTGAATGAGAAGGTGGTTGAACAGGTGATTGGGAAGACCATGGCTTGCATCAGGCACACATTAGTCTTCAAAAGGACACCATTATTCTTCAGCATTTTGGAGAAGTCCCTGCCAGCAGCGTGCACAATGAAATATGTCTTCTGATTTCCTGACTACTGATACTAAGGATTATTAATTCAAAGAAGATGAAATAATTGACAGCTTCAGTCCTTTCTCCCTCTATTATAACGTTGACTGTCCTATAATGAGGACCTTTGTTTACTTGATGTGGAGACATAATCCACACTGAAAGCTGTAGTCCTTGATCTTCTACAGCACCACTTTATATCCTCCTCACTTTCAGCAAGCAAAGTTGTGTTATCTGCATAATGCAGGGTGTTGATGAGTCTTCCTCCTATCCTGATGCTTCATTCATATGCCTTCATTCAGAATCTGCATTCATGAATTATTTGCTCAACATTCAGATTGAATAGATATGGAGAAAAGATACACTCTGATGCACACCCTTCTTTATTTTAAACCATTCAGTGCTCCATTCAGACAATAGCTTCTTGGTCAAGGTATAGATTCCATATGAGTACAATTAAGTGTTCTAGAATTTCCATTCTTCTCAATGTTAACCATAATTTGCTATGATCTACTGTAGATTTTATCTTTCCTAGTCTCCCTGGAGATTAAGGTGCATTTGATACAGGCCACGGTCTTCGCAATCACTTGTTATGCATCAGAGAGTTGGACAGTGACCAAGGAGGATAGAAGGAGAATTGATGCCCTTGAGCTGTGGTGCTGGAGAAGAGTATTGAGAA
>NW_006399878.1:9346253-9350625 GCF_000299155.1 Elephantulus edwardii | reverse complement strand
ATAACAACAACAACAGCCACTGAATTTGACTTTGCTATGTGGATGGGCAGGAATATGAAGACAGATGTATATTAGCCTATCATCTATTGACTAGTCTCATCATTAATCTGAGAAGTTCCTGCAGCAGAAGATGAAGATATTCCCCACTAGCAAAGAGGAAGTAAGAGAACGTAACATGTACTTTGGGCCCAGAAATTCTTGTGCAGCTAGTTTCATGTTGGTAACAGTAGTCATGGCTGAAGCAGAGAACTAGTGAGCCAACATGAGATGGAGCTGACCTTGGTATTGCTATTCATCACAGATAGAATCAGAGTTAAGCTAAGAACTTTTACCCAAGTGTACTGGGCAACACGTGGAGCAGTGAAAGAAGAACCAATATTGGCAGGACTGAGAACTTTCTAACTCTGGCCTGAAGCCAGGAAGCTCAAGGCTGAGGCACCTGCAAACACATTTCAGAACCTGCCTGACTGTATTCTGCTACTAGCCTTTTATCTTCTTCAGTATGATCCTGTGTGGTGTGGGAGCTATCACATCGGATTTTAGACCCAATAAAGCAGTAAGATCAATATTGAGATGAGCAAAAAAGAGGTGCAAGAGCATTGGGAAAATGTCTGACCTCATAGGAATTGATTTTGTGTTGCAGATATTGTTGTCGGAAACAGTTCCCGTTTGTGAAATTGGGGAAGGTCAAATATGGCCATCCCTGTGGCCCTCCCCGGTTCTTTTTACATACATACTGTCAAATGCCTTAGTAAAGTCAATAAAACACAAGTTGTTGTTGTTGTTGTTGTTGTTGTTGTTGTTATGTGCCGTCGAGTCGTTTCTGACTCATAGCGACCCTATGCACAACAGCCCTAAACCGTGCTCTATCCTGCGCCAACCGCACCGCCTTTGACACACCCATCCCGATTACCCCAGTCACCGAATCAATCCATCTCATAGAGGGTCTTCCCCTCCTGCGCTGTCCCTCCACCCTCCCAAAACACAAGTAGCTTCTGATATTCTCTGCTTTCACCCAGTATCCATCTAACATCAGCAATGATAACCCTGGTGTCATGGCTTCTTCTAAAACCAGCTTTAACCTCTCTGGCAGTTCTCTATCAATGCATTATTCTAGCCAGTTTTTAAAGATCTTAAAACAATGTTTTGCTTTCAGGAGATATTAATATTTTTCCACAATGACTACATTCTACTGGAGCACCTTTCTTGGGAATGGGAACAAATATGGATCTCTTCCAATCAGTCAGCCAGGTAGCTATACTCCAAATTTCCTGGCATAAACTGGTGACTAGATCTAGGGCTGCATCTGTTGGTTGAAACATGTCAGTTGGTCTGTTAATTATCACCAAGTCTGTTTTAACTCATAACAACTCACTGTGTACAAAGTAGAATTGCTATGTAGGGTCTTCAAGGTTATGGCCCTTCAGAAGCAGAATACCAGGCCTGTCTACTTGGTGCCCCTGAGTGAGTTCCAACTGTCAACTTTTCCTAAGTAGTTAAGCTCTAATATGTACCACACCACCTTTTTTTTTTTTGCATTTTCTGTTCCCTGGATAGTATATTTTGACTATTTTTTCTACCTCTGAATCTTTTTTTGCTGCTTTCTACATTTTTATTCTTCAATTTGTCCTCCAATTTTTGCAAATATTGGCTTCTTTTGGCATTCATAACTTATAATAGCATACTTAGATATAATTTACACGTTCTAAACTATAGATTTTTTAACTATACAGTTTGATTCATTTTCCATATGCACACAGCTGTGCACCAGCACCAGTCAAATAATGAACATATCCACTGTCTTCAGAAGTTCCATTGTTCATTTTTATCATCACTCCCTCTTGCTCCTCTCTGCTCTCCCCCTCAGGCAACCACTGATCTGCTTTATGTCACTGCCGATTAGTTTACATTTCCTATAACTTTATGTAAATGGAAGCATAGAATATGCAATCTTTTCTCCCCATGGTTTTTAAGATCTGTTGTGTGTTTCAAGAGTTCATTCCGAGGATTGTTGATTAGTATATCACAATTTGCTTATCTACTCTTCAATGTAGATGAATATTTGGGATAATAACATTGATACAGTTATTTACACATTATGACTATATCTTAAATGGACATTTCAAAGCACATATTTTTTTTTCAGAGTGAAATGACTAGGTCAACTGCTAAACATAATTTTAAATTTTCAGAATTGTCAAATACCAAAGCAGATGTGCAATGTTATATGTTTACAAAGCATTTCTGAGAATTTCTGTTTTAGTTATACTAATAGATTTGTGTAGTCCCTGAGATATTAAGACATTTAATTATACACTGAAAGGTTGGAGATTCAAACTATTTGGTGGTACCTTGGAAAGAAAGGCCTGCTGATCTACTGAAAAATCAGCCAGTGAAAATCCAATAAAGCATAGTTTTACTCTGATGCACATCAAATCACACTGAGTAAGAATCAACACAACAGTAGCTTTTTAATAAATATGTGTTTGCACCTCATTGTATTTTTCTTTTTCTAGTGACTAATAATATTGAGCAAAAGAGTTCTGGTGGATTAGTGGAAAGGAAGTTGTACCATCAACTCAAAGGGACGCAGAAACAAGGCCAGTCTTCTCCCTTCAGATTTTACAGCCTTTTAAAATGTAATGAAGGGTCATCTTTGAGTCCATTTTGATTCAATGATAATAAGATAATTAAAAATATATTTTGAACACTTTCAATGTACTTATATTCCTGCAATGTATTTTTGATGAATAAGTATTTAAATTATGTACCAATTAATATACAGGTTTGTTGTTTTTACTGTTCTTGATCTTGAGAACTCTTTGTTGTACATTCTGCATACAAGCCCTTTATAAGATTAAGGTACTTTATAGAATTTGATCAAAAAGTAGCTCTTTATGTTTTCTTAACAGTAACTAGAATCAATCAGAGGCCACATCCAGCTTACACTAAGACTCCCAAGACATATATAGACAAAAAAATTTCTTTTTAGACCATGATTAATGTCACTTTAGTTAGACGCCATTGAATTAACTCTAACTCATATCAAGCTTATGTACAACAGAAGAAAACATTATTTGATCTTCTGATCCTTCACCATCTTTATAATCTCTGCTACGCTTAAGCCCTTAGTTGCATTCCTGCCAATATCTCTCACCGAGCAGCTTCATTATTTTCATTTCCCCCTAAATAGGTCTTAGAGAAAATGCAGAGTGTTCCTTAGAGGCAAGGATCTCACATATCATGGGCATGTTGTTGTGTGCCATCGAGTTGACTAGGACTCATAGTGGCTTATGGACAATATCTCTGGACCTTGCCCTGTCCTGAACCAATCTCACTGTCTCTGACACACTTGCCTCCATTGCCACAGTCACTGTGTCAATCCATCTTATCCAGGGTCTTCCTCCCCTCCATTGATGCTCCATCCTTCCAAACATGATATTCTTCTCCAAGGACTGGTCCCTCCTGGCAACCTGCCCAAAGCATGTGGGATGGAGTAGGAATACTGATACTTCTAAAGAGTAACCCATTTCATCCTCTCCAGGACAGAGCTGTTTGTTCTCTTGGCAGCCCATGGTTTGTTTAATACTCTTATCCAGCACCATAACTCAAAGGCATCAATATTTTTTCTGTCATCCTTATTCACTGTCCTGCCCTCAGATTCATAGCAAGTAATTGTGAAGACCATGGCCTGAATCAGGCACAATTTAGTCTCTAGACTTACATCATTGCTCTTTAGTACTCTGGAGAGGGCCCTGAAAGCAGGCTTTCTTAATGAAATTTATCTTTTGATTTCCTGAATTCTGGTGCCAAGAGTTTTGGTTGTGGAACTGAGCAAGTTGAAATTGTTAAATTGTTAACTTTAATCTCTTCTCCATCTATCATGATTCTGCCAATTGACCTTGTGGTTAGTATCTTCATTTTCTTGATGGTGAAAGGCAATACAGATTGAAGATTGCAGTCCTTGCCTGTCTGCAGTAAATTCTTCAATCTTCTTCAGTTTTGGCGAACAAAGTTGTGTCATCTGCGTAAAACAGGATGTTGAGTGTTTCTCTGATTCTGATGCCACATTCTTCCTCATAAAGTCCAGCTTTCTGAATTATCTGCTCTGCATATAGACTGAAAAGATATGGAGAAAGCACACATCCCTGACACATTCTTTTCTTGATTTTGAACCATGAAACATTCCCTTGCTCTGTTCATATGACTGCTTCTTGGTCTAAGCATAGAATTCATATGTTTGTTGTTGTTGTTATGTGCCGTCGAGTCGTTTGCGACTCATAGCGACCCTATGCATAACAGCCCTAAACCCTGCTCTATCCTGCACCAACCACACTGCCTCTGACACACCCATCCCGATTACCCCAGTCAC
>NW_006399878.1:9342469-9343888 GCF_000299155.1 Elephantulus edwardii | reverse complement strand
TTCCACAATCAGCCCCCGGCCTAGATTTCACAGCTGATATTGAGCTTCTCCAGTGGTTCCTTCCACAGATGTAGTCCCCACTCTTAATTGGAAGCAGGAGTGGCATTCACTTCCTATACAACATGCCTCTGGAAATTCTGTGAACTTTGATAAATGTCGATGGTCGTAGGGGGCCTTCAGGCCTTTTGTTCATAGGGTCGCTATGAGATGTGCTCAACTCGAAGGCAATCAAAAACAACAATATTAGCCACAGTTTGTTGTGATCCGCACAGTCAATTGTCTTTGTATTAACAATAAAAAAATAAGTATATATTCTCTTGGTACTCTCTACTTTCAGCCAAAATCCATCTGACATGAACAATGATATCTCTACTGCCACGGCTTCTTGTACATTCTTCCTGTATTTCTGGCAGTACTTTATAGATGTAATATTCTGGTCATTTTTAAGATGATCTTCAGGAAAATTTTGCTTGTGTGTGGTATTAGTTATATTGTTCGATATTTCCACACTGTTACATCACCTTTTTTTTTTTTTTTCAAATGGGAACAAATGCAGATCTCTTCAAGTTGGCCACGTTATTTTTCTCCAGATTTCTTGGCACAAACTTGTGAGCATGTCCAGGGTTGCATCTGTTTGTTGAAATATATCAATTGTCATTGTATTGTTTCCTGGGGCTTTATATTTTGTCAATTCCTTCAGGTCTGTTTGAACTACTGCCTCCATCATTATTATTATTATTATTATTTCTGCTGCTACTGCTGCTGCTTCTTCTTATGCCTCCTCTTCCTCCTCTTCTTCTTTTGTTACTTTTACTGTTTACACGTGCTTCATTAAATTTCTTCACTTTGAAATTCAGAGCGCTGGGCAGAAATCACATCAACACCCACTGCGGGCCTTCATGATTGCTTCTTGATCATACGCTGTTTCATGAAATTCTTCTGTGTCAGGTAATTCTTTTTGGTATAGTGGTTATGTGTGCTCCTTCCGTCTTCTTTTGATGCTTCCTGAATCGTTCGATATTCTGCCCAGAGCATCTTTAAGTATTTTAACTTGAGGCTTGTTCGTTAGTTTATTCAGCTTAAGGAATGCCAGAAAACTTCATCCCTTTGATTTTATGTCTCAAGTTGTTTGTTGTAATTCTTTGATTTGTCTTCCTGAGCTGCCCTTTGAAACCTTCTGTTCAGCTCCTTAACTTCCTGATTTCTTTCCTTTGCTTTGGCTTCTCTTCATTCTAGTGCAATATTCAGAGTCTCTTCTGACATTTATCTCAGTCTTTTCTTCCCCTACTATCTTTGTAATGACATTTTTCATTCTTTGTGGATGATATTCTTGATTTAATCCCACACCTCACCGGGCCTTCTTCATTTGTGTTTAAGGCCTCAAACCTGCTCTCAAGACAGTTTTTAAATTCAGGTGAG
>NW_006399878.1:9339631-9340909 GCF_000299155.1 Elephantulus edwardii | reverse complement strand
GGTCCAAGTATAGGTTTCGCATTAGAACGATCAAGTGTTCTGGGATTCCCATTCTTCTCAGAGTCAGCCACAGTTTGTTATGATCCACACAGTTTCAAGATAGATTTGTTTATTCTTTTGACTGTCCATGTTATAGCCAATATTCTTCACAAATGCTGCAGTGAATTTTCTTCAATCTTCCTTATTGATTGTCCAATTTTCATATACATGCAAAGTTCCCATTTCAGTAGTTTTCAATTGGCAGTGATTATTGTTCCCCAGGAAGCACTAGACATATTTGCAGATATTTTTGGTTGGTAAAACTTGGAGGAAGAGGTGCTCCTGACTTCTAAATATGGTATAATAAGAAAGACAGCTTCCCACAAGATAGAATTATTCAACCCAACATGTCAGTGATGCAGAGGTTAAAAATCCTTCTCTGTGCTTAGTATGCCAAGAGTTTTAATGAAGAAAAGATGTTGAAATTATACAATGATATTTTTGTAAATATGGTCTTACCTTTTTTTTTTTAGTGTACATAGGGTTTTCCCTTTTTATTCTTCTAATGTAGACATGCTCAATAGTTTATGCCAGCTAATTTGGAAGACACTTATCTGGACAACTGACTGGGGCAAAAAATCCATATTTGTTCTCAAAAGAGGTGATCTAACAAAATATGGGCATTATAGTTAATATAACAATATAGTTAATGTCACTTGCAAGTAAGAATCTTGGTGAATATTAAAGTCAATTATTAGAATTGTACATCACCAAGGAATGACCAGAAATTCAAACTGGAGCCAGAAGAGGTCATGGAAGGAGGGATATCTTTGCTGATGCCAGACAGATATTGATTGAAGGCAGAGAATATCAGCCAGATATTTTATAGACCATGAGTGGCCATTTCACTTGGTGATCATAACAAAATATGAATAACATTGAGAAGAATGAGAATCTCAGAACAATTTTATCTTGCTCATGTGAAACTCATAGGTATGCAATGTCTATTAAATCAATCTACCTTTCCATACCTATTCAATCTGTATGGTCAGCAAATAATTTGAGCAGCTGGACTCTATGAAGAGAAATGTGGCACCAGGATTGGAGGGAGACTCATCTGCTTTATTCAGATGACACAATCTTGCTGGCTGAAAGTGGGGAGGACTTGAAGCAGTTGTTGCAGAAGATCAAGGAATGCAGTCTTTGATTTGGGTTGCATCTCAATATCAGTAAAACAAAGACTCTTACCACTGGACCAATAGGCAATATCATGACGGATGGAGAAAAGATTGAAAGTGT
>NW_006399878.1:9311213-9339041 GCF_000299155.1 Elephantulus edwardii | reverse complement strand
CAAGGGACCATTGCATGGCTTAAAATAAAAAAAGAAATGTGTCAAAATCATATACATTCTCCAAGTCTACTCAATAAGATGGTGAACAAATAATACAGGAAGCTGGACTATATGAAGAAGAAAATGGTGTTAGGATGTAAGAAAGACTTGGACCAAGAAATCTGGTGAACAGCCACCTGGTCAAATGACTAGAAGAGATCCATATTTGTTTCCATTCCAAACAAAAATGATCTGACAGACTATGGAAGTTATCAAACAATATCATTAATATCACATGCAAGTAAGATACAGCTGAAAAATATCCCAAAATGACTGTAACAGCACATCAGCAGAGAACTATAGGATGTGCAGACTGGGTTTAGAAGGGACTGTGGTACTAGGGATATTATAGCTAATGTTCAATACATCTTGGCTGAAAACAGATGAATGTCTATCTTTGTTTTACTGACTATGCAAAGGCATTTCACTGTGTGGATCACAACAAACTGTGGCTAACTCTGAGATGAATGAGAATCTAAAACACTTGATTTGGCTTATGTGAAACCTGTACTTGGACCAGGAAGCTGTCCTGAGAACAGAAGAAGGAAACACTGCATAGCTCAAAATCAGGAAAGGTGTACACCAGGGATGCATCCTATCTCCATACCTTTTCATTCTCTATGTGGAACAGACCATTTGGGAGGCTGGGTTCTATGAGAAGAAATATGGCATCAGCTTTGGACGAAGACCCATCAGCAACTTACATCATGCAGATGACACAACCTTGCTTGTATAAACTGAGAAGAATTTGATGCATTTGCTGCAGAAAGTCAAGGACTGCAGTCTTTAGTATTGATTGAAGCTCAACATTAAGATGACAAAGATTCTCGACAGTGGGATGACTGGCAGCATCATGACAGGTGGTGAAGAGATTGAGACTGTTAACAGCTTCAGTTTGCTTGGCTCCATAATCAACATTCTTGGTACCAGCAGCCAGGAAATCAGGAGACAAATTATATTGAGAAAAACTGTTGTCAGAGACCTCTTAAGATTACTGAAAAGCAACGATATCAGTCTGGAAACAAAAATGAGCCTGATCCAGGCCATGGCCTTCACAATTGCTTCCTATGCATCAGAAAGCTAGACAATGACTAGGGATGATAGAAGGAAAATGATGCCTTCCAGCTGTAAAAGAAAAGAGTATTGAATGCACAGTGGACTCCTAGGAGAACAAACCGGTTTGTCTGGGGAGGGTGAAACCTGTCTACTCTTTGAAGACAAAGAGTCTGAGACTCTGTCTTACACATTTTGGGCATGTTCCAAGGAGGGACCAGTTCTTGCAGAGGGACGTCATGCTTAGGAGGTTGAGGGACAGTGCGAGAGGGCAAGATCCTGTATGAGATGGATTGACTTAGTGACTAGGGTAATAGGCGTAGATATGTCAGAGATGATGAGTTTGTCTCAGGACAGAGCAGAGTACAGAACCCTTGCTATGAGTCACAAGCCACTTGAAGACACATAACAACAGCAACAAACTGGAGACGGGTACTAAATATCTCATGGACTGTCAAAAGAACAGATATGTCCTCAGAAGGGTGTTGCCAGAGGCAAGGATGGAGAAGCTTGGTCTTTTTTACATTGTACATGTAGCTAGGTAAGGTTATTCCTTGGAAAGAGACATCATTCTTAGAAAGGTGGAGGGTCAATGAAGGAGAGAAAGACCCCCAATGAGATGGATTGACTCTGTGACTTCAGCAAGGGGCTCTAGTGTCTCAGAGATGATAAAGATGGCACAGGACAGAGAAACTTCAGGGTAGTTGTTCTTAAGGGGTTGTGAATCATACTTGACTCAATGGCACCCTAACAACAACAAATATTAACCCACATTATGTAGATGACACAACTTTCCTTGCAGAAAGTGAATAAGACTTGAAGCACATAATGCAGGCGATGAAAGACTACAGTCTTCAATATGGGTTACATCTTAGCACGAAGAAAAAAAATCCTCACAACTGAACTAATAACATCGTGATAGAGGCAGTAAACGCTGACAAATAAACAATTTCATTTTACTTGGATACATAATCAACATCTAAAAATATCAATAGACCTGTGCTGAAAACCAAGGATGTCAGTTTCACTGCTAAGGTGCACCTGATTCAAGCCACGCCATTTTCATTTGTTGCCTATGCATCTAAAAGGGATCTCAGACAAGGAACATCAAAGAAAAATCAATACCTTGGCATTATGGTGTTGGGGAAGAGTAATGACTATACTATGGATTTCTAAAAGAAAAGCCAAATTTGTCTCAGAGGAAACTCAACCATGGTGCTCCTTAGAGGCAAGAATGGCGAATCTTCTCACATACTTTGGGCCTGTTGTCAGAAGAGACCAGTCTTTGTAAAAGATATCATGCTGAAGGCGCCAGGGAATCAGCAACAAGAAGAGGCTCAACATGATGGATTGGCAAAGTGAATGTGACAAAGGGCCTGGACTTGGCAGATACCATGACAATGATGTAGGATAGGGCAAGATTCCATGTGTTGTTCATAGGGTCATTGTGAATCATAGTCAATTCAAAGGTACCTAACAACAAGTATGGGAAGACTATTGATTGAACTTGATGTACTTAGAATTTTTTGCACTTAAGCTCATAAAGAATAATTATTATTTTCTTTTATTATTCAGCTATGGGTCAATTCCAACTGTACAGAACAACAATAATAATTTCATTCTATCATAAGTAGAGGAAATTCTATGAGTGATTGGAATTTTTTCACATTTTACCACTTAGTGACCAAACTCATGATCATTTTGGTAAATACCTTTCAAAAGGAAATGTAGTATTTTTCCCTGTAATGTTTTTATAGATGAAATCCCTGATGTTACACAGAAGTGAAGTATTTTCATCATGATTCTTTTGCCAGATGCAAAGTGGCATAGCTTAACTAGAGGCATGTCATTGAGGAGTCTTTAGTTTCCATTAATTTTCACTGAGCAGTCTACTACTGACAAGAGAGCACCTTGCTCTGACCTTTTTAAAACATTATGCAATCTAAGTTCTACCAGTACGATATTGGGTTATTTTGAAGTATTAATGAAGTACTAGCCAAAAGTTTGACGATTTAGTTTGCCACACCTATTTGGACAACCAATAGAAATTTCCATTTTTCTTGCAGCACTTCAGAATCAATAGAAGTAGTGTGTTGACCTTTAGAAACAAAAGACACAATTAAAACTGGAGGGATATAAACAATCCTTTCTCAAATGCTTGAAAAGGATTTATTCTATTTTCTGTTCAGTATTCAACAGAATATATTCATGTTAGTACAATATCATTCTCACAGCCTGGTCTTAATTATTTTCTTGGATAGAAGAACAACACACTGACAATGTTTTCTTTCATAGGTTTCAATGACCAGGTTTCCATTTAGTAAGAAAAATTAAATTTTTTCCCCAAAAATACCTTAAAATGAAAGTTTTCATGAAGTCACATATCAAATGCAAAGTTGGAGGAAAATATGGGGAGAAAGGGGCAAAAGTTTTGCTAACATCTACATGCTAGAAAAATAGTTTGAAAGAGTTTGTAAAACAAATGTCATAATAAGTTTCTTCTATCCTTGTATTGGAAGGGTTCATTTCACTACTAAAGTAATCCTATTGTGAAATAAAACATAGCAGAATTTCCTCTATTTATATAGTTACTCATGGCCAAAGTAGGGTATAAATTACAGTTGCCAAGTTCCTATGTAGACAAATGAATCACAGAAACACAGTAGCTATTTCATTTTGGGGCCTTACTGAGCTATGAATTTTTTAATGAGTTAAAATAATATTTTGGGTCTTGACTAGAAGGTGTGAACTATCAAAAGCACAGAAATTTGCCTTTGAAGTTTAGGACAAACAGAACTCCACATGCAAAATTAGTTTAAGCAACAGAATCATTGAACTTGGAGTTAGAATCCCCGGGTAATGGGCCTTATGGATGTTTCCTTTGAGGTACTGATAGTGAAGCAAATCCGATGATACTAAAGCTCTTAAGAGGACCATTCAAACACAAGCAACAAAAAGGTGTTTTACGTAGGAATATACAGCCCCAAATGATCATTTATTTCCCTTTTTCCTGGCCAAATAAAAATGGTTTCTTGTGTTGGAACCAACCACATCAGAACCACCCCATAGCTGACCCTCCAACAGTTTTTCAGAAGCAATAAATCACATGGAAGGAGATTGTCCATTCTTCTCCCAAGAAGCAACTGGTGGGTTAAGTGGCATGTTTCGTTATTTTAAACACAGTTTCTTACTGTAAAATAGTGGGAATATTCAATATAAATATTCAAATTTATCTTTATAAGATTAAGTTAATTGGAAGGAATAATTTTCATTCCTCTTTTAATGAGTATTTTTTCTGAAAGTATGTCAAATAGATATAGCTAATGTTAGATCAATGTTGGCCGCAAGCAGAGTACCAGAGGAATGTCTATCTGTGTTTCATTGACTATGCAAAGGCGTTTGATTGTGTGAATCAGAATAAACTGATTGTGCTTATGTGAAACCTATACTTGGACCAGGAGGGGGTTGTCAGAACAGAGCAAGGAGACACTACAGGGTTCGAAATCAGAAAGAGTGTACACCGGGAATATATTCTGTTTCTATATTTTTTTCAATCTATATGCAGAACAGATCATCCGCAAGCCTGGGCTGTATGAGGAGGAATGTGGCATAAGGATTGGAGGAAGATTTGTCAACAACCTGTGTTATGCAAACGACACAACCCTGCTTTCTGAAACTGAGGAGGACCTGAGGCAGTTGCTGCAGAAAGTCAAGGACTGCAGCCTTCAATATGGATTGAAGCTCAACATCCAGAAAACAAAGATTCTCACCACTGAGTCAATGGGCAACATCATTATGGATGGTGAAGAGATAGAGATTGTTTACAGCTTTAGTTTGCTTAGCTCCACAATAAACACTCTTGGTACCAGCAGCCAGGAAATCAAAAGATTAATTGTATTGGGAAAATTTGCTGTCAGGGACCTCACCAGAGTACTGAAGAGCAATGATGTTAGTCTGGTGACTAAGGTGTGCCTGATCTGGGCAATAGTTTTCACAATTGCTTGCTATGAGTTAGAGAGTTGGACAATGACTAGGGATGAGAGAAAGAGAATTGATGCCTTTGAGCTGAGGTGCTGGAGAAGAATATTGACTACACCATGGACTGCAAGGAGAGCAAACAGGTTTGTCCTAGAAAGGTGAATCCAGGTTGCTCCTTAGAGGCAAGGATTCTAAAGTTTCATCTGACATACTTTGGGCATGTTTCAAGAAGGAACCAGTCCTTGGAGAGGGACATCATGCTTGTAAGGGTGGAGAGACAGAGAAAGAGAGGAAGACCCTCAATGAGATCGATTGATTCAGTGACTGGGGTAACGAGGTTAAGATGTGGCAGAGACAATAATGTTGGTGCAGAATAGAGCAGATTTTAGGGCTGTTGTATACAGGGTCACTATGGGTCTCAAACGACTTGACAACATATAACAACAACAAAAACAACAACATGTTAAATAGAATTAAAAGCATTGACTTATTTTTTCCCAAAGTTATGCTTATAAAAATAAAGCAAATCAGTTAAACACAGCATGTATGTTTGACCATCTACTATGATTTAACCAGAGTTATTTCAAAGATTATTGTAATAACCTTAGTACTCCAAAAGTTCAAAATATAATAATTTTTTAACATTTTTTTATTAATTTAAATGAAAGTTTACAGAGACATAGGGTTTCCAGTCATTCATTGTTGCACTTTTCTCCTAAACATTTAGACATGCATGACACCTTGTAAGTATTTGAGATTACTTTTCCATTTTATGCCAAGGTCATTTTAATATTTCTTCTTCAATTTTTGTGATGCTAACCTCAAACTCTAATTTGTCTTTTCTGTAAATGCCTTCTCAGATGGTGGAAAAATCACACAAGTTTGTTTAGTCTCCTATAATTCATTTATATCCATTCAAATATGATACTTTAGATATATCTCTGGACTGCATTTCCAAAGGCACTCAGTTCAAATCTACCAACTACTCTATAGGGGAAAGATGAGCAGTCTCCTCTCGTGTGATTGACTGTCTCTCTCAACCCACTGGAGGATCAGCAACAACAACATATATCTTTATGTGTATGTGTATATATCTGTATACCTATCTGAATAGATGTAAATTGATAAATACATAGACACAGACACCCACATGCACATACACACACACGGAGCGCTGGTGGCTTAGTGGTAAAGATTTGAGATTTGTGTTGCCACCTTAAAGGACACAGTTCGAATCTACTAGTTGCTTTATGGGAAAAATATGGACAATCTTATATTGTCTAATTTATTGCCTCTGAAAACCTGCTAGAGGCTGAGTTATGAATAGATTCTGATTCAACAGTATATAATAACAACAAATAAATAGATATATATTTCCTTCATAATAAAATAATCTGTATCTGTCTTGTCTATTGGCAGGGCAATGTCATGTCTGGCTTATAATACTCTTGCTAGTGCTGATTCAAAATGTCCCATGCCAAGCCATTTCATTTCGCCAATACCTAGTATGTCAATATTTATGCGTTCTATTTCTTTTTTAACAATGTCCAATTTTCCTACATTCAAGAAAACAAAGATTCTCACCACTGGGCCAATTGGCAGCATCAGTATGGATGATTAAGAGACTGATATAGTTAACAGTTTTTGTTTACTTGGTTCCACAGTCAGCACTCTTGGTAACAGCAGCCAGGAAATCAGGAGACAAATTGCATTGGGAAAGTCAGCTGTGAGGCACCTCTCAAGAGTACTGAAGAGCAACGACGTCAGGCTGGAGACTAAAGTGCGCCTGATCCAGGCTATGGTCCTAGCAATTACGTGCTATGCATCGGAGAGTTGGACAGTGAATAGAGTTGTTAGAAAGAGAATTGATGCCTTTGCACTGTGGTGCTGGAGAAGAGTGTTGAATATACCATGGACTGCTAGGAGAACAAACAGGTTTGTCCTGGAGAGGATGAAGCCAGAAGTGACAGCTCAGGGGTAAGGAGACAATACCCCCACCAACTAGGTTTGTGTTGGGACTGTGGAGTCAAGGATTCTGAAGCTTCGTCTGACATACTTTGGGTATGTTGCAAGGAGGCACTGGTCCTTGGAGAGGGACATCATGTTTCGAAGAGTGGAGGGACGGTGCAGGAGAGGAAGACCCTCGATGAGATGGATCGATTCTATGAGTGGAGTGGTGGGAATACATGCGTTTGAGACAGCAAGGTTGGCACAGGATAGAGCTGCGTTTAGAGCTCTTGTACTAGGGTCGCTATGAGCCACAAGTGACTCGATGGCACATAACAACAACAAGCGCTGCATAGGCAAGAGCTAGAGAAAGATGAGATGAAAGGCTACAGAAAATCTCATTAGAATATTAGTTTCATTTGATTATTTTCCTTCTAGTTGTATTGTATTGAAGGAATAAATGTTTGATTAATATGGCAGTGTGGGAGGAGAATTAGGAGAGGATGAGTAATCCATGTCTGTGGAGAAAGGGATTGAGTAGTTTGTCTGGAATGATGCTTTAGGGGTTATGGGACACTGGAGTGAAACATGAGGCACCCAAGGGATTAAAGGTCAGAGTAAAAAATGAGGTACATTTTGCAACCTTTCCTGATGGAACTGACCATTGTTTTGTTTTCCTGTTCCTTTATCATGCTTATTTATTTTCTCTGAGTACATCTGCTTATTTACCAACTTTCTACAGTTGTAAAATGAAAACATTTCTTTCTTAAGAGAAAATGAAATTATGAGATAATATGGAAAGAAAATGACTTACTGCTGTGTTTTTTAAATTCCTTGAAATGCAAACCACAAAGGAAATACCAAGTTGCTTCTCTAAGAGATGATGGAAATTTGTAGGACAAGATACTGTTTCTGGCTTTTGCTTTGATTCTCTGAAGACATTTCTGTGTTTTTTGGCTGTGCATTTGTATGGGGTGTTTCCAGAAACATGTAGCAAATTCTTGAGTCAGACCGCATGAGACTGTTATGAGTCAAAAATTTTAGCTTGCATTTGTCTTAAACTGTGAGACTGAGTGTAAATTAACAGAATCTGGTAGATTGTCTTGATAGTTCTTATACCACTTGACCCAAATTCAATAAATATGATGACAGATTGTTTCAATTTGACACTAATATCTCTATTTTGATTCAAGTCATTTTCACTTTCTACAAGCAAGGTTGTGTCATCTGCATAACACAGGTTACTGAACTATAGGCTTCAGTATGGGTTACATCTCAACATTAAATAAAAAGTCCTCATGACTGTACAATAGACAACAACATAGTAGATGAAAAAAAGACTGAAGCTGTCAACAATTTTATTTTGCTTAGATCAATAATCAATACCCATCGTCACAGTAGTTAAGAAATTAAAAGATGTATTTGGAAAAATCTATTATCAAGAACCTCTCAAGAAGTAAAAAGTAATTTAAGTTTAAAAATTAAGATAAGCCTGATCCAGATTATGATATCTCCAGTTGTTTCCTATACATCTGAAAGGTGAACAGTGAACAAGTAATGTCAAAGAAGACAGGCAGCCAGCCACCTTTGAATCGTGGTGTTAGAGAAGAGAACTGAATACATCAAGGATTGCCCAAAGAACAAACAAATCTGTCCTTGAGGAAATGCAATCAGGGTGTTCCTTATGGGTAAAGATGGTGAAACTTCATTTCACATACTTTAGGCATGTTATCAGGATCAGTAGTTCTTGGGGGAAAAGCATGTTAGGAAAGCAGAAGGCCTCTCAATGAGATGGAATACCACTGTGACTATAACAATGGGCTTTAACATGGGAGCGATTATGAGGACAACACAGGATAGAGCAAGGTTCAGATATATTGTTCATAGTGATGCTGTGAATTATAGTTCCTTTGACAGCACTTAACAATTCATATTTTGATTGATAATATGCTCTTAATGAAGATTATTGAAAATAACAGAAAAACGAACAAATTTGTCTTGGAGGAAATACAGCCAAAATGTTCTCAAGAATGATGGTAAGATTTCATCTAATGTACTTTGGACATGTTATTATGAAAGACTATTTCCTTCAGAAGGACACAATTATTGGTTAAATAGGGGACGGGTGGGGGCGGAAGGGAAGATAATCAATGAGATGTGTTGACAGTATCTTCAACTATGATGGCATGGGATTGTTGTTTTTGTTAGGTGCCTTTGTGTTGAGTATGATTCATAGAAATTCTGTGAGCAACAGGTCTGAACCCTGTCCTATCCTGTGCCACCCTCACAAGGTCTGGCATACTCCAATCCATTGCTGCAGTCATCGTGTCAATCCACCATGTTGAAAGTGGTCTTCCTCTTGTTTGGCATCCTGCTAGCTTTTCAAATCTGATGTTCCCCCCCAAGGAAGAGCCTCTCCTAGCAACATGCCCAAAGTATAGAAGATAGAGCTTTATCATCCTTGCCTCCAAGGAGCACTCTAGCTGCAACTTCTCCAAGACATTTTTGTTTGTTCTTTTGTCAGCCCATAGGATATTCAATACTCTTCTCTAATACCATAGTTATAAGGCATCAATTCTTCTGTCATCCTTCATAATTTCCCAGCTCTTAGAATCATAGGAAGTGACTGAAAAGACAATAGCTTGAATGAGGCTCACCTTAGTCCTCAAACTGACATTATTGCTCCTCAATAATTTGGAGAGATCCTTTACTACAGACTTTCCCAGTGCAATATGTCTCATGATCTCTGGCTGCTGATACCAACTATTTTAATTGTGGATCAAAGTAAGATGAAATAATTGACAACTTCAGTCTTTTCTCCATCTATCATGATGTTGCCTACTGATCCAGTAGTAAGAATTGCTTTCTTGACATTGAAATGCAATCCATAATAAAGGATGTATTCTATGATTTTCTGCAGCAAGTGCTTTAAGTTTTCCTCATTTTCAGCAAGCAAGGTTTTGTGGTTTTGTCATCTGCATAATGAAAGTTATTGATGAGTCTTCCTCCAATCTTGATGCCATATTCCTCCTAATAGAATCCAGCTTCTCAAATAATTTACTCAGCATACAAATAAATTGGTAGGGAGAAAAAAAACACAACCCTGATGCACACCTCTCCTGATTTTAAACCATGCTGTTTCCTCTCCCTGTTCACCTGACAGCTTCTTGGTCTAGGTTTAAATTTCACAAGAGCACAATTAAGTGTTCTAGGTTCCCATTCTTTTAAATGTTGCCACAATTTGTTATGATACACTCAGTCAAATATCTCTGCATAGTCAATAGAGCACAAATAGACATTCTTTTGGTATTCTTTGCATTCAGCCAGAATCCATCTGACATCAGCAATGATATTCCAGGTGTTATGGCCTCTTCTAAGTTATACAGCTCTCTGGCCAATTTGGTGTGATGATGTAGACTTGTTTGCTGTGACACTGAATCTTGTGCCATTTGGGTTTCACATGCCATAATGGAACAACTGTGCCATAGGTGTGCCAGACACCATAATGGCTACCCATCCTGGGTAATGTTTGGTGGAGCTACCAGACTGACGACTTTCTAAGTCACATGCCGCTGGAAACTATGAACTTGGAGAAATGATGATCATTATAGAAAGGCTTTAGGCTGTGTGTGTGTGTGTGTGTGTGTATCCCTTGTATTTAAAAGCCGGGTTGGGCCCAATGGTCTAGTGTTATTTTATTGGAGGAACATTCTTCTAAGTTTTACAGCACTCCTCTGTCAATTTGCTGCACTGAGGTAATCTGGTGTTTGCTCTGATGCTGAGCCTTGTGCCATTGGAGGGGTTAAATGCCAAAATGACTGCCCAAGGTGGAGAATGTTTGCTGGAGCTCTTAGTTTAAGACAGGCTTGGAAGCGGGAGTGGTATCTTCTTCCTAAACTACATGCCTTATAAACTTGGAGAAATGACAATAATTATAGAAAGGCTTCAGGTCTTTTGTTCATAGGGTTGCTTATGAGTTGTGCTTGACTTGGCAGTAATAAACAACAACAACAACATGGCCTCTTCTAAACTTAAAGCCTGAACATCTGGAAGCTCTCTGATTCTGTACTGTTCTAGCATTTTTTAATGATCTTGAGCATTATTTTGTTTGCATGTGCTATCAATGATTGTTGTTATGTGCCGTCAAGTCGTTTGTGACTCATAGCGACGCTATGTACAACAGCCCTAAACCCTGCTCTATCTTGTGCCAATTGCATTGCCTCTGAAACACCCATCCTGATTACTCCAGTCACTGAATCAATCCACCTCATAGAGCGCCTTTCCCTCTTGCGCTGTCCCTCCACCCTCCCAAGCATGATGTCCCTCTCCAAGGACCTGCCTCTCCTTAAAACATGTCCAAAGTATGTCAGACGAAGCCCCAGAATCCTTGCCTCTAAGGAGTAGCCTGGTTTAACCCTCTCAAGGATGAATCTGTTTGTTTTCTTGGCAGTCCATGGTACATCCAATACTCCTCCAGCACCACAGCTCAAAGGCGTCAATTCTTCTATCCTCCGTAGGCATTGTCCAACTCTCTGACGCATAACAAGTGATTGCAAAGACCATGGCCTGTATCAGAGGGACCTTAGTCTCCAGAGAGACACCGTTGCTCTTGAGTACTTTAGAGAGGTCCCTAACAGCAGACTTTCCCATTGCGATATGTTTTTTGATTTCCTGACTGCTGGTGCCAAGAGTGTTGACCGTGGAGCAGAGCAAACTGAAGCTGTGAACAATCTCAATCTCTTCACCATCCATCCTGATGCTACCGATTGGTCCAGTGGTGAGAATCTTTGTCTTCTTGACATTGAGCCTCAGTCCATAGTCCATACTGAAGGCTGCAGTCCTTGACCCTCCGCAGCAAGTGCATGAGGTACTCCTCAGTTTCAGCAAGCAGGGTTATGTCATCTGCATAACACAGATTGTTAATAGATCTTCCACCAGTCCTGATGCCACACTTCTTCTCATAGAGCCCACCTATCAATGATATTGTTTGATAATTTCAACTTTGTGTTGGATCAATTTTTCTTGGGAATGGGAATGAATATGGATCTCTTCCAGTCAGCTGGCCAGACAGCTGTATTCCAATTTTCCTGGGATAGACACATGAGCATGTTCAGAGCTGCATCTATCATTTCAAATATGTTAGTTAGTAGCCCATCAATTCCTGGAGGCTTATTTTCCTTGTGAGTGACAGGGAACTGCAAAACAAATTTAAGACTTGAGTTGCAATACTTAGAGATGCTATTGGCAAAAATCTTGAATGATCCAGGAAACATCCAAAGACAATGGAAGGAATACGCACACTCACTGTACCAAAAAGAATTGGCCACTACTGAAATAATTCAGGAAATACCACATGATCAAGAGCCAATGGAAGTGAAAGAAGAAGTTAGAGTTATACTGAAGGCATTGGCTTAGGATTCGGTAGTATTATTCTTTTATACATAGGAACATTATAAGCCAAAACCAACTTGATAGTCCTAAAAACACTACCTGTATTTTGATGAGAGAAGGAAGAACACATTTTATCAAAATTTTAATAAACAAAATTTAGTTTCTAGTTTGAACTAGTACCAAATTTAATACTGAGTCACCAAATACAGTTTACTTATGAAAGAAAATGTATTTAAGTTTTTTTACATTGTGTATGTTTAAAGTATCCACTGCATTGCTTTTAAAGTAAAAAATTGTACTAAAACCTCTATCTTTAAATAATGCTACTAGCAACAACAATTGGTGTAAATTTAATGAATTGTCCTTTCCCTTTTGCCAACAAAATTCCCAGGGGAAGTCAATTTAGATAAGACTTGAATTTTATAGTTCGTTCTAAATAAATACAGCCGTTATGGACAAGGAAAGCATGTAGCTTTCTCTAAGTAACTATCTATAACCAAGGTAAATGAAAACATATTGCCCGTTTCTTTTTAGAAAGGTTTACCATGAGTTAGAAACATGGGGTGGGGGGGGCAGGACCATTACAACCACACTTCTGTGGTGTCTTTGTTTTAATAGATAAAATTATAGAATTTCAGTGAGTGTAAGTAACTTAAGTAACAGTGAGCTTAAGCTCCTTACTGGTAATGTTCCACTTTCTAGTCCAAAAAAGTTCTGTTGTCAGTCTTAAAAATCTAACTTTATCCTGCTCAGGTTGGTGGTTGGTTAATTCATATCTGTGTGTGTGTGTGTGTGTGTGTGTGTGTGTGTGTGTATGTGTGTGTGTGTGTGTGTGTGTGTGTGTGTGTGTACTAAGCATGCATTATTAATACACTTATAGCTTTTTTATATATTTTTCTTTTGTTTCCAGAAACTTTTCTCTATCTTATTAATTCTTTCCAGCCCAATTTGTACCAAAATGAGATTCCTTATAAAAATACTTGGTGAACAAATCTCTTCTCTGTGGCAATAGACACTTAAAACCCAAAACTAAATTCCCTGTCTTCAAATTGATTTAGAAACTAGTGTTCTTCCATTTGGTTTCTGAAGCTGCAATTCTTTAGTGTTCTTTCCCTTATGGAACTAGACATAGAAATAAAAGGTTAGTAATCTAATAAGTTACACATTACACTACCCAGCAAATGGAGTAGAATAGGGCTAAGAAAATAGAAAGTAAAAGGAAATACAGCGTCAAAGTTTATCTGGGTTTGTTTTTCTTTTTCTGAATTATACTAACAAACTAATGCCTATTTTAAAGATAATCAACAACCCTCTCATTTGTTTATTCAGTGTATGCTTGCATATAGGGCAGCTTCCACTAAAATTAGGGAACTGTCATTCATTTTGATCCTCAAGTGGAAACATAATAACTAGCTCTTTTGTATTTTATAATTCTGGAATTATAACTGAAGATGCATTGAATTCAGTAATTGTCTGTGTTAATGTCAATGTGGCATAGGTTGGTTTCTTTTTTTTTATTATTATTAATTTTAATGAACGTTTACAGACTTTGGATTTCCATTCATTCATTCATTGTTGCACTCCTCTCCCTGCCCACTCCTCCCCCCATTTTTTTTTTAATTTTTTTTATTATTTTGTGTGCGTGTACCGTCAAATCAGATCTGACTGGTACAGGAGGATATTGCGCCTCCTTTTCCGGCAGAGCGTCTGGTGGATTCGAACCGTGTTCCTCTGGGATTGCAGTACAGTTTCTTGTCACTAGGCCACCAGAGCTCCCCTCCTCCCCCCATTTTGCTCTTCTGTTTGAAAAGTAGAAGAAAAATTCTTTCACTGTTATACAATCCCTCCCCGCAAGTCCACTCCACTATGCAGCCTTTGCACTGGACTCCTGTCATGACAATAATACCTAATCATATATCCCTTTTAAACCGTTCTCTCTCACCTGTTTCAATGCAGTATTATTTATCCCATCTTTCTCAGTCTCTCCTGAACCCCAATGTCAGTCCCGTTTTACAACAGTGACATGATGCAGTATTTGTCCTTTGGGCACTGAAATAGTTCACTTAGCATAGTGTCCCTCAGGTTCACCCATTTTGTAAAATATTTCATGAGTCCTTTGTTTTTCAATGCTACATAGTATTCCATTGTGTGAATATACCACAGTTTCTCAATTCATTTGTTTGTTGATGGTCACTTAGGTTGTTTCCAACTCTTCGCTGTTGTGCACTAAGCCGCAATAAACATGGGTGTGCATGTATCTGCTTGGGTGGTGGTTATGGTTTCTCCAGGGTATAATCTCAGTAGTGGAATTGCTGGGTCAAATGATATTTCTATTTGCACCTTTTTGAGAAAGCACCATACAGCCTTCCACAGTGGTTGCACCATTTTACACGCCTGCCAACAGTCTCTCCACAACCTCGCCAGCATTTGATGTGTGCTGCTCTGTTAAATTTTACTATTTTTCCTGGAGTGAGATTATATCTCATAGTTGTTTTGATTTATGACTCTCTTAGAGCTAGGGATTTTGAACATTTTTTCATGTGTTTGTTTGCCGTCTGAACGTTTTCTTTGGTGAAGTGTCTGTTCATACCTTGTGCCTATTTTTCACTTGGGTTGTTTACCTTTATCTTGTTATAGTGCTCTAGTATTTTATAAATTCTAGATATAAGCATTTTATCTGACACGTCATTACCAAATGTTTTTTTTTTTTTTTTCCCAGCCTGTAGCTTCCCTTTTTACCCTGTTGGAGAATCTTTTGGAAGTGCATAGGGATTTGGTTCTTAGCAGGTCCCATTCATCTATTTTATCCACTCCTGGTTGTAGGTTTTTCAGGAAGGCTGTTTATGTTGTGGATTAGGACTTCTAGAGTTCTTCTAAGCTTTTCTTTAATGACGTTTATAGTTCTGGGTTTTAGTCCTAGGTCCGTGATCCACTTTGATTTGTTGGTTTTTTTTTTTGTTGTTGTTGTTGTTGTTGTTTTTTGTTTGTTTGTTTTGTTTTGTTTTGTTTTGGTTTCTTTTATGGAATGAGGTGTGGATCTTGCTTGAGTTTTCTGCAGATAGTTTTCCAATGTTGTCAGCACCGTTTGTTAAAAAGGCTGTCATTTCCCTACTTCAATTGCTTGTCAAAAAATCAATTGACCATAGGTTTGTTGTTGTTAAGTGCTGTCGAGTCGTAGGCAACTCTTAGTGACCCTATGAAGGAAAGGCCTCAACACTTGTGTGACTTTCATTCTTTCCTCAGGTTCATAGGGGTTTTGGAGGCAAGCTATTATGGAAGTGGATGCCACTCCTGCTTCCAAGCTTGTTTTAATCGGGGAGCGCCACCAAACACTGTCCACCATGGGTAACCAATTATCGCATTTGACATATCAGTGTTACAGTGTTCGACTTCACAGCAACCATGAGTTATCTCTGTATGGCAAGTGGACACACAGGGGCTTTACCACCTAAAAGAATGTTGGAACAAAAACAATGAAAAGCACAAGTGGCCGAGCGTTCCATCCTGGCCTCTCTTCCCGAAGCCAGAAACCCCTTCAGCTGACGCTGAGACTTCCAAGACACATGTCCTTACCCTGTAGGCGTGGCCTGACATTTCTGTATTTTGCCATTCCAGCACGCCCAAATGCTGGCAACCTCTGCACCAGAGACCCCCAGTTCATCTGGCACGTCCTCTCTTCCAACACCCACTTGTGGCAAAGAGAAAGCCACAAGCACCCGAGGGTTCCATGGACTGATTTCTGGATTCTCAATTCTATTCCATTGATCTGTGTCTGTCACTGTACCAGTATCAAGCTGTCTTGACCACCACTGCAGTGTAGTAGGATTTAAAATCAGAGAGTGAGATCCCTCCTACCTTGTTTCCCTTTTTAAGGAGTTCTTTGCTTATTTGGGTCCTCTTTCCATTCCAAATGAAATTGGAGATTGCCTTTTCTTAGAATATACCCTGAGAATGTGAGAACTGAGGCATAAACTGATATTTGTACACCAATGTACATAGCAGCGTTATTCACCATCGCAAGAACGTGGAAATAGCCCAAATGTCCAACCAAAATTGAATAGATTGAGAAATTATGGTACATTCACACATGGAATACTATGAAGCACACAGTAGCAATAATTTTGTAAATTATTACCTAACTTGAGAAGGACTGGAGAATATTATGTTGAGCGAACTAACTCAGTCCCACAAGGATAAATATTGTATAAGACAGTTATTGTAGAATAAGTATAAGGATCCAGGAGTGGTGGGAGAGGCTGGAAGCAGAGGATGTGGATGTGCAGGGGAAGAGGGGATTAATCATTGGGTTGTACAATTTGATGGGAGGGTGTGAAGGAAATTGAAATAATTTGTTCGAATTTGTATTAGAATTTTGTAAATAAATGAATGAAAAGAAAAAAGTCAACTTTGGGAGGGAGAGGGGGTAAAAATGTGCAACAATGAATGAAAGAAAATCTAACTTTTCTGTAAACGTTTGTTAAAATGACAATTAAAATGAAAAAAATTCTTTTAAAAAATAAATTAAACAATGGACAAATCTACTGTAATGAACTTTAAAGAGCAAAGATGACACTTTCAATTGCCCAAATTGTTCTGAATAAACTGGACAATAAAATAGGAAGACTAATTAAAGAATTGATAACTCCCAATTATAGTGTTCTTGGCAAATAACAGATAAAGTATAACAAGAGTGTTCTTTAGAAGTGACAAGTGTGAGACGAGTGTGTTCAACTTTGAGATGCTTAGTAAGCAATTGAGGAGACTATGGCTTGGATAAGATGCACCTTAGACTTTAAACTCATAGCCTTGCTCTTCAGTACTCTGGCTAGTTCTCTGATGACAAAATTTCCCATTGTTACTTATCTTTTGATTCCTTGACTACTCGTACCACGGATGTTGACTGTGGATATATTTTCTTATCTATCATGATGTTGCCTATTGGTCCAGTGGTGAGGATTTTTGTTTTCTTGATGTTGAGATGAAATCCATATTGAAGACTATATAGTCTTCCTCACTTTTAAGGAACAAGTTATGTCACTTGCACCACGCAGTTTGTTAATGAGTAAATATCTATTAAACCCCAAAATCATACTTTCCCCCAATATTTCTACTCTAAAAATGTGTATTTTGTCTTGTTTTGTGTCTTAACTTCATTACATTTATATTATTGCATTCTATTTAGAGATAATAATTGTCATATAAAAAGTCCTACTTTTCAAATTCCGAAAAGATTAATTTTTTTATTTAGGCATAATCTATTTCTCCCCATAACTTTTGTTGAGTTCTTCACTAAATTACCTTTCACCAGTGATGGCATTAATTGGTTGTACATGTGTAAGTCTATTTCTGGAATGCACTGACTTTGTCTGTAGGTCTGTATTTACACCAATATCACAATGTCTTGACTATTGTAGCTTAATATCTTTTTTCAAATATTGATTTAATTATTGTAATTGTTTCAAATTTTGTGCACATTTAGAAGTCATTTATCAATTTTTTCAAAAGAAAACATTTCTTTTTGATTGACTAGGCATGTTGTGGTATGGGTGAAGAGTATTAAGTATCCCATTGACTACCAAGAGAACAAACAGGTATGTCTTGGAAAAAGTGCAAACAGAGTGATTGTTACAGGCAAGGATGGAGACACTCTGTCTCATATATTTGGGGATGTTGTTAGGAGGAGTTATTCCAGGGGAAGGGACATCATGTTTGGAAAGGGGAGAGTCAGTGAAAGAGAAGACAATCTTCAATAAAATGGCTTGACACAGTGACTGTAGCAATGGACTCTAAGGTGTCAGAGATGATAAGAATAGCCCAGGATAGGACAGGATTCAAATCTATTGTTTACAGGATCACTATGAGTCATATTCAACTTGATGACACCTAATAATAACAATTTTGACTAAGGGTGAGCTCAATCTATAGATAAATTTGGGGAAATAAACCTACCAGGACAATTCTGGTGACCTAGTCAACAGTCCATAACAACAACAGTAGTAAGAAGTTGTGCTGCTAACCCAAAGGCAGGTGGTTTGAATCCACCAATGGCTCAGAGATGTGCGATCTACTGATCTACTCCCATGCAAGTTATAGCCTCTAAAAAACCACGACAGTATCATTTATGAGTCAGTTTTGTCTTGATGACACATAACAACAAGAACAATAAAATACTTCTTAACAGTATTCATGTTCTGATCCATAAACATGGTGTATTGAGACCTGTAAAAATTTTATTCAACAGTTTTCTGTATTTTTGTTCAATTTATCTTTTGGTTTATATTTTTGCTACTGTATTAGCTTCAATTATTTGCTATTAACATTTAGAAAGACAATTGCTTTTCATTTATTGATGTTATAGTTTAAAACATGATTAAATCTCATGTTAAATAACCTTTCAGTATATGTCTTATAATTTTTACCTAAATGGTTAAATTGTCTCTATATACAGTTTAAATTTTATGTGTTTGTCTGATATTTTTTATTTAATTAAAACTATGATATTCTTTTACTTTTTTCTAATAATATAGATATATTTTTATTTCTATCTAATTGTAAACTCTTCAGACATTCTGACATGTAAATAACCTTTTCTTGGTAATGAGATAATAAACTAAAGAGGATAAAGTCAATCTTGGTTGTGTTCATAATGATTATTGTACCCTATATATGATTATTATACTTGTTAAGTGCCATGGATTTGCTCCAACTCACAGCAGTCTTGCGTAAAATAGAATGAAACATTGCCCAATTCTGCTCCATTCTTATAATCCTTGTTTATTTCTCTTTGAGAACCTTCCTTATTTTACTTTACCAAGAATGATATCTTTCTCCTCTTTCCCCTCTCCTTTGTCAAGTTTGGTATCTTTCTCCAGGGAATGGTCCCTGTAGATAATGTGCTCAAAATATGTACTATGAAGTCTCACTGCCCTCACCTCTAAGGACTGAACTTCTTTCAAGAGAATTTATTTCTTTTGCCTTCAATGGTATATTCAACAATCTTTGCCAACCCCAACTTTCACATTCATGTGTTTGGTGTTTGCTATCTATTTTAACATGCAAAGAGGGAAAATATTTCAGTAGGGAGCTCTGGTATCCTGGTGGTAAGAATCTGCACTGCAGTCCTGCAGGCACGCAGTTCCAATCCACTAGATCCTCTGTGTGAGATGGGCAATCTCCTCTCATGCAATTAACTGCCTCTGAAAACCTGCTGGAGGGTCAGGTATGGGTCAGTTCAGACTTAACGTCACACGTAACAGACTTTCTTTTTTTAAAAAAAAATAATTTTTAATTTTATTTCATTATTTTTTTAGTATACCGTCAAATCAGATCTGACTGATACAGGAGGAGACTGTTCCTCCTTCTTCAGCAGAGCATCTGGTGGATTTGAACCATGTACCTCTGAGATTGCAGTGCAGCCACTAGGCCACCAGAGCTCACCATAACAGACTTTCATAACATCTAGCTTTGTAGTCTCTCCTGAAGTAATATCCTATAATTGTTTTCTAAAGTGTCTTAAATTCAGGAGTAGATAATGTAGGCAACCCAATGACGTCATTAGACAGTTACAGAGAGACTATTGTAATGACATAGAATTTTATTATTTTAACATTTGTACCTCATGTATTGTACATATATATGTAATATATGTGTTGTATACACACGCACATATACACACAAATGAGAGTATATTAGCCTTTCTCTGTTTCTCTCTCTCTCTACACACACACACACACACACACACACACACACACACACACGTAATTTAATACATTGGTCAGTTTCCTGGCCATTTAACTGGCAAATCCAACCGTTTGTAGTCCAGAGACCATAATTCTTAAAGCATCCTAGTTTCTGTTTTGTTGTGCTTTTGACTAATGATTTTCCTCATAGTCACTCATAATGTTGGAATTAAGTGTATGGTTTTTTAGAGTAAGTTTGGTCCTGCTTGATCTGCACATAGTAGATTAAGTACAGCACTGTAGCATGAGAAGTTGAATCGCAGTAGGGTGTGCAGAGCTGGGAGTGTTGAGAGCCAACAGCATGAGTGGAGAAGTTACACAAAACAGACAAAAGAACTGAACAGTGCAGCAGCAGCTGGGGCTTCTCACTGATTGCATGGTATTGCGCATGATTCACGGCCCTGAGGGTAATCACAGAATTTTAGGAGAGTTTAATAACCTATGTTCAAGATGATGAAATAGACTCATTAAGACTATGTCTGATCAGTGTAATTCTGTGTTAACAAGGCATGGAAGTGTACAATCCATTTCTTTAAACTGTCTAGTAAAATAGTTAAAAATGTTTTGGCAGCTTTTGAAGTATGCTTTATTTCTTTTGGGAAATATGCTAGGACAATATTCATCAACTTTCTCTTTGTTCAATAATGCTGTTTAAATAAGAGATCTTACATAACTGTGAGTGGAACTGCCACAAAAGTTCCACAGTGTCAACTCCAGGGGACTCTTTTCACAAAGTCTTTATGTTTCATAGCTCTTTTGGAATTGTGTACTACTGTAGTCCTAATTACACGGGCCAGGATGGCATTTCTGTTTGGTTCATTGTTGAATCCCCTGGGCAAGAGCAGTACATGGCACACACTGTTTTTAACTGCTTAATATAGTCCCCCTATTTATGGCAACCTGGGCACAATGGAACAAAATGCTCTATGATCCTGTGTCACCTTCACAATCAATTGCATATTGAAATGGTGTGATCCATAAAGATTTCATTGATATATTTAAAAGTAAAACGGAAATCCAAATTCTCTGTAAATGTTCATTAAAATTATTTTAAAAAATAAAATTTAAGAAAAAAGTAAAACACAGTTCATTTTTCTGGTTTATCTTAATCAGGAAGTGTCCCTGAAAGCTGTTCATCTTCATATCAACATGTAAGTCTCTATTGAAAGACATCAAATGATGCACAAAAATGCATTTGCAATAATCATTCCAAGTCTTCTGCAAGGGACACATTGTGAAAGAAAAGAAAGGAAAAACTCATTGCTTTCCAGTGGGCTCCGACTCCCAGTAACCCCCTCTTTTTGGCTTCTGAGGTTGTAAATATCCACAGGATGAGTCTGCTCATCTTTTTCTCTCTGAGAAGTTGCAGGATTTGAACCTCCGCCAGAGACATGCAGTCCTTTGATTAGCTGTGCAAAAAGCTATGGGCTACATATAAAAAATTATATATAAAAATTATATACTTTTATATATTTACATATTTATATATTTTATATTTATATTTTATATATAAGTATATGCCAAGAAATATGTTATTGTTGTGTGTCATGATATATAGTGATCCTATGAACAATAGCTCTGAACTCTTCCCCCTGGTCTGACCATCTTTGACACACGTCACGGTCACTGTGTCAGTCCATTTCATTCTGGGTCGTCTTCTCCTAAGCTGACCTTCTACCTTTCCAGGCATGATGTCCTCTTCCAAGGACTGGTTCCTCCTGGCAGTATGCCTAAAGATGAAAGTATACCTGATCCAAGACATGCTTTGTATACATTTGAAAGTTGAAACAATGAATAAAGAAGACTAAAGAAGAATCAATGTCTTTGAATTTTAGTGATGGTATTGCCTTCTCTTCTCCAACACCACAATTGGTCATGTACTGCCAAAAGAATAAGCAAATGTATCTTGAATGATTTGCAACCAAGATGCCCTTCAGAAGCAAAGATGAGGAAAAGTTGCCTCATATATTTTGAGCATGTTACCAGGCGGGTCAAGTTCTTGGGAAAAGATATCATATTTGGAAAGGTAGAGGGCCAAAGGGAGGACAATGCTTAGTGAGATGAATTAAGACAGTAACTGCAACAAATATTGGAGATAGTGATAAAATTACAGGATAAAACAAGGTTCCAATCTGTTCTTCAAACTCTCTCTCACACACATACACACACACACACACACACACACACACTCTGCCATCAAGTTGGACCTGACTCATACCTGATCTTTTAACAGCTTTTCAGAGGCTGGAAATTTCACAGGAGGTCATTGCCATCTTTCTCTCATGGAGCAGTTGATAGCGTCAAAACTTTTCATTGGCAGCACAACTCCCTACCAGAACTCAGATCAATTGATGCCTAAGTACCTAATTAAAAAACAAGATCTTCACATTCACAGAACTCATTGCAATTTAAATGCTCATGCACAATATTAGCAAAACTATATAGATATCCTGTTTAAATTCCAGGAGAATATTTGATGAAAGAGATCTATAAAGAAAAGACTTAAGAAAGTTTCCGCTTCATTGCATTTGGTCAAACATTCTTCTAAGTGGTATAACACTGGTCTGTCCATTTGTTGTTGTACAGAGGTATCTCATGATTGCTGTGATATTAAACACTGTGACACTGATGTGTTAAACACGATAATGGTTACCCATCGTGGACAGCGTTTGGTGGAGCTTCACAATTAAAACAAGCTTGGGAACAGGGGTGGCATCCACTTCTGAAATAGCTTGCCTCCGGAAACTCTATGAACTTAGCAAAACAATGAAAGTTATACAAGTGTTCAGGTCTTTCATTCACAGGGTCGCTATGAGTTGTCTACGACTCAATGGCACTTAACAACAACAACAACGACGAATCTTGAAGGAAATGTCCGGGAAAATTTTTTTCCTTGAATTACCTTTATCTGTCAGTGTGTAATCTTTCTTTTGTTGCTAAAAGTGAGGATAAGAGTTGTTTTCTGCATTCTCGTGATCTAATAATAACATATTGCACAGGTCAAGTTGACTCTTCCCATCTCTTATTTTAAAACAGCACACTCTTTATGGTTTATCCAGAGTTGGATTCTGTTTGTTACATATAGCTTGTCAGTTACAGCTTAGCGAGCATATTCAGAGAGATCTTAGTCACAGGTGATGCTGATCGATAATGATGAGGTATTGAATTTGGACTCTAGAGATGAGAGTTGTAGGCTTGACTGAATGATTTATGCTAAAACAAATGGTAATCAGATTTGGGAGGAAGAATAACTGTCTGGCATGCTTTTTTGGTCTAGGAGTAAAGGGACAAGTTGTTGGAGAAGGACATCATGCTTGGAAGGTTGGAGGCATACCATAGGAGAGGAAGACCTCAAATAAGATGAGCTGACATGGTAATACAGGCAATGAAGTTAGGTGTGTTGGGTCAGTGTGACTGGCTCAGGATAGGGTGAGGTTAAGAGCTATTGTACAGAGAGTCACTATGAGTCGTGGGTGATTCTATGCCACTTACCAACACCAATAACAGTAGTAAAAATGTACAGTGTCAACCCAGAGGCAGGCAGTTCAAATTCACCAGCTGCTATGCGTGAGAAAGATGCCAATCGCTTCTCATGAAATTTGTAGCCTCTGAAAACTTACAGGAGGGCCAGTTCTGAGTCATTTTCGACTTGACAACACATAACATAACATGAGGTTACAAAAACACCAAAACCCTTATAATTATTTAATTACTCTGGGTGAAAATTAATCTTTAACAGATCTATAACGTAAATAAAATATTTCATATTCTAATGATAAATTAAATGTTATGAACCTTATTAAATGCTCTGAAAATTAATTACTTTGAAACTTTAAGTCTATTTTTTAAAGACAAATTGGGATTCTGGCCAAACACGATCAGTTCACACAGTCAGTAGATGTGTGCATTGGCTTTGAAAGTATGTTGACTAGAATGGGGAAGGGGATTAAGAAAACAATTTTTTTATGATGTCTTGGTACTTTTATCTATTATGAAATTTTAAATAGTCTTTAAAATCTTGTAAAGTGTAAGCTATTTATAGAACTCTTGGTCAGTTTGTCAGATGTAATGGTTTTCTCAGATTGTTCATTAATTTTGTTTCAGCAATAATCACAGACCACCATAAATTCTAAATACCCATGGAATTCCATGGTCTTAAAATATTCTGCAATTTGATGCCCAGGCATTAAAAATAGGCCAAGAATTTGAGAATTTGTTTTCTTTTAATCAGTTGCAATAAAAATGTTTATGAATCTCAATCTTGAAAAACTATTTTAATATGATGAAATATTTTGGAACATTTTAAAAAGCCATAACAGACTTGAATTGCATCCTTTATATTGGCATCAACACAGGAACTTTAAAAAAAGTCCATATTTAGTTGCAAAGTTTCACAAGATTATATTTAAGGTGCAAGTTGAAATCACCTTCCAGATGTCTCCTTTATAGAATATGACTGGTTTATCCATGAATCACCAGCATGCCATTCTGTTTCAGCACTGAAGTTTCATGCAAACTAAGGAAATACCAGAGTTCTCTGCTCTCCAGGGTTTTTCATTATAGGATCCACTCAGTCAGTGCAGCCATTTGATAATGAAAGCCAGCATTAGAAGATAGGACATGCTTCCAATGGGATAGACATTTTGGTAATTGACCCTAATCACTCTGGAATATTATATCCCAGATTTAGGCTTCTTTCCATTTTCCAGATTTTATTCATCAATCATGGTTTTTGTCATAACTTGGCAAGAGCCTCTAGAATGCTGTATATTGTTAAAACAATATTACATTTCCTGAAATAGACACTCCATGAATCCTTGAGTGAAGAAGTCTTTGGAGAAGCTATTTCTTCTTGAGTCAAGTTGTATATAAAAGACATACTCTTAACTTAATTACAACCATATGCTAAGTATCTTTGACATATAATTCTTTAAAATGCTTTTGACTAATCAACTACTTTTATTTTATATGACTGCTTCAATTAAATGATGAAGAAAATTTGACATTATCGGACAGAATGTTGATCATATAATGGAAGTATCATCATGTGTCAAAAGCGGTTTAATTTGTTGGGAGACAATAATATTTCTTTTTCAGGACTTATAACAAACAACTTGACATATTTTGCTTACCATCCTTTGAAGATTGTTAATAATTATTATAGAAAAGTTGTCATCTTTCCATGGATTTACAAACACATCTGAAAACCTCAAAACTTTAAGAAATTATTTTCGTATAAACTTTGGCAAGAAGAATGCTTGTCACCAACACAAATGTTAGAGGGCTAATCATATCCCAAATTGCACTTAATGAGTTCACTAGAGGAAAACATGAGTACATTATTGGCACAACACAACTTATCACAATAAATATCACTCTTTTGACTAATACTCTTGACTAGCAGGCCCTAGGGACATTCTCTACATCCCTGACTCTCATAAAAACAAAGGTGAATATATTCATTAGGAATAGTTAGTTGACATTCTGTGTAACATGTAAGACTGCAAGATAAAATTCGGCTGTTTGAATATGCCAGGTGGACCGAGGAGCAAGAAGCACAGTGTCCTCTTATAAAGATCTATAGCCTTGGAAACTTGATGGAGGATGACTGCAAGTCAAAATCAAATTAACGCCACCCAATTTGGCTTTTCAGCTTTCTATGAGTCAATTCTGATGTGATGACAATTGGCACGGGGGAGACTAAGTAGTTCTATATGTTTATCCTTGGTCTTACTGTTTTTATTATTGATATTCTCGTCTCAATTCCCTACCACTCCACACTAGGTTAGCTAATTCTGTTCCATATTTCTATAGCATTCTATATTCCAACACTGGTCATTTGTAACACCCATAAATTTGATTACTATTTGCCCCTCTGTGCATATATTGTTCATGTATGCCAAACCAACAATAACAACTCATCTCATTGCCATTGATGTGGAACTGACTCATAGCTGGCCCACCAGCAGGTTTCTAAGTCTGGAAAACACATGGAAGAGATTACTCATGTCTCTCATGCAGGGCTGCAGATTTGAACCACCAGAGAGGTGCCACTTTAGGATTAGCAGCACAACTCCCTTCAGACTACATCACCACTAGATTAAAGAGAGTAAATGAATTCATTTCCAGTTGGAAAATACGAGGTGAGATAATAGAGAGTGATGCTGAGGACCAGCAATCTGTATGGAGATATGGGTGTGACAAAGACAATAAAAGTATATTTAAAAGAAATAGGTAAATGTTTAAAGAATACAAAAACACTTACATACATGAGAGAAAAGTCATCTGAGACATTTGCTTAAATGTCCTAAAGATTGTTTCATCTGAAAACTGAACCGAATTGTTAAATTAAGGAAGATTCCATTAAACATTTTCAATTGCATTATATGAACTTATGCCTTTCCCCCAAAACAAAATGTGTGTGTGTGTGCATCTTTTTTCAAGAAATGACATTTTCCGAGAAACCCAAACCCTTTTTGTCATCATTGACATATAACGCAATGTTGATTTATGGTAACCTTGAGTATATCATATGTCAGAGAACTGTGCTCCATAGGGATTTGGTGGCTAATTTCTTAGAAATAGATTTTTGAGTTTTTCTTCTAAGTTTTCTTTCGCTCTACTTAGGTCTTCAATAGATGGTTAACAACCCACATATTTTTCTTAGGAACAGAATTTTAGGTGAACAATTATAAACACTGCTTCTGTAAAGATAAATTTTGATGTAAAAATGATAATGAAGATTTAAGAGTTTCCATCCTGCTTCTCTTTTAGGGAGTTCTGGTGTCTGTGTGTTAGAGTTGCACTGCCAACTCCAAATACAAGTGGTTTCTTCCACCAGCTGCTTCATGGGAGAAAGATGGTCAGTCTCCTCCTGTGCTATTTACAGCCTCTGGAAACCAGCTGGAGGGTCAACTGTGGGTTTGTTCCAAATGGCAATAGGTTAGGATGAGTTTGAAAGACTATACAGAATGCCACTGCTTCTGTGATTGTGTGTGTGAATAAAGCTCACAAGGAGTTGACATTTCCACAGTTTTAATTGCATCATATCTGAAGAGTGCATCATCCATCCCTATATAGCATTTTAGAAATATAACATCACATTAGACAATACCATGATTTGAAGAAAAACAAATTTGCTATTTTGGGATAGATATAATCCTTGTTTTTTTAACTTTAAAATTTTTTATACTGCTTTATTATAATTATTTTTGACTAGCTATAAGAATATTAACTTATACTTTTGTAAAATGATTTTGTTAATGGAAAGTACTTTTCTGGACTCTGAAAAATGCTGATATGTATTCAATAGAAAGATAAATATAATTTTAGTGAGATGAATTTCAGTGAAATATGCAGGCTTTTGTTTCTCCTCCCCCTTAAAAATTTTGCAAAGTATAAAGATTCTCACCACTGGACCAATCAGTAGCATCAGGATGGATGGTGAAGAGATTGAGATTGTTCACTGCTTCCGTTTGCTTAGCTCCACAGTCAACACTCTTGGCACCATCAGCCAGAAAATCAAAAAACGTATTGCGATGGGAAAGTCTGCTGTTAAGGACCTATCTAAAGTACTCAAGAGCAACAGTGTCTCTCTAGAGACTAAGGTCCGCTTGATACAGGCCATGGTTTTTGCAATCACTTGTTATGCATCAGAGAGTTGGACAATGACTAGGGAGGA
>NW_006399878.1:9302662-9305680 GCF_000299155.1 Elephantulus edwardii | reverse complement strand
ATAATGAATTTCAGGATTCTTGAAATACTCTTTTTAAAACGTAAAATTTCATGAGATATCATGCTTGGAAAGGTGGAGAGTCGGCAAAAGAGAGAAAGACACTTGATAAGATGGTAGAGTGACTGCAGCAGTGGGCTCGGGAATGTCAGAGATTGTGAGGATGGCACCAGATAGGCAGGTTCAGATCTGTTGTTCATAGGGACTCAACAAATCATATTTGACTTGATGGCACCTAACAACAAAAATAATAACAGTAACTATATACAAAGAGTAAGTTTGTGACATCAAATGTCTTACAAGAAATTGATTAATAAATATAAATAGATCTTCTCTTGTAAGAAACCTCATTGCATTTATTCTACAGATTACCATCATAAAAAGAAAACCCAATATGCAACATTTCCCAAACTTCTTAGATCATAAAATTTTTCTAAAGGACACTTAATGAGGTGTGCTAATTTGAAAATCTTTAGTAAATATAACTTTTGCCCAACTCCTTTATTTTGCAAAGATGTTAAGTTAGACTCAGTGGATTAAGATATTGACAGTGTCAGTACACATGAGCCAATATTAAGAATATAGCTTTTGGATTTTACTGTACCACTCATTTTTTTTTCTATACCAATTATTTTAAGTGTAGAAAGTTGGGCAATCTCCTCCCGTGTAATTTACTGCCTCTGAAACCCACAAAAGAGTCAGCTATGGGTCTATTCCAACTTGACAGTATCCAACAACATTTTAAAGGATATCATTTTAAAGACCTGACCCAAATTATGGTAAATTCAACTATTCTGTATGCACCTGAAAATTGGACAATGAATCAGGAAGGCCAAAAAATAATGTATTCTCTTGAATTATGGTATTGGAGAAGAGTATTGAATGGACCTGTGGATTTTCAATAGAATAAACAAATTTATTTTGGAGGACATGCAATACCAGGATGCTACTTAGAGGCAAGGATGGTGAAACTGTCTCACATACTTTGGGTATGTTTTCAGAAGAAAAAATACTTGAGCTGGAAAAGGTCAGGGAAAGAGAGAATGACCATCAATAAGCTGAAGTGATGAAGTAATTTTAACAATAGGCTTAACCATGCAGAAAATCATGAGGATGGCATAGGCTATTTCAAGATCCAGATCTATTGTTCATAGGTTCCATGTAAGTCATAGTAGACTCAATGATATCTAACAACAACAATAATAATAAAAATATGTATTCAATCTGGTGCACATATCCCTGAGAGTATATAATCTTTCCATACACAGGTAGACGCAAATAGTTTCAAGGGCCACAAGTTACAGAATTTTTGTTTCCACATGCTTTGTTTCTTATCATTGATTTGTCTCAGATTAAGCCTATGGGTTGACTATGGAACAATGTTACTATCACCTTCCCTATAAATCCTTCTAAAATAGTACTTCCTACTTTGCAAAAGAAGGGCATATGGTTATCCACCTAGTGTGATAATAAGGTACATGGCTCTCAAAGTGTAAATTAACTTCAATAAGAAACAGTGATGGTGTGGCACCTTGTTTTAACCACATGAAGAACTCTTGGGGAAGATTAATATAATTCTCTATTTCCCTACCTGTCTAGATCTTCAGCTATGTACAAATTAAAATTTAGAATTGAGATACTAATTACTGAAACATTAACACATTTATTGGATTAATCATGAAAGAAAGTAATTCTAATTTGACTGGCTGGTAATGGAGAATAACTTTGTCAGTAAGATTTAATGGTCAAATACTTAATAAATTTAATATTATAGGTCTGCAAGTTCAATATTCTGATGCAAATATATCTGTAACATAACATACATACAACATGATACAAACTAAACTATCGTCATTTACAACTACTGACCCAATGTAACAATATAAATGCAAGAAAAATTATTTCTAAGAAAAATAATTTTAGAGAATTATCCAATTTTAAAGTGTAAGAAAAATGCTATTAGACATGTATCTTTTTCATTCTTAAATACTAATTGACCTGTGTCTGCAAATAGATGCAGCACTGGATGTATTCATTAGCCCATTCCAAGAAATTTGAAAGATAACTACTCAGTCAACTGTCTGGAAGTGATCCACATTTGTTTCAATTCATAAAGAAAAAGTTTCTTAATATTACAAGCAAACAAATGATTGAGAAAGGTTTAGGTTTGTTTTTTTTAAAAAAATACTGGTTTATTTAAGTTAGTTTATTTAAGTTAGTATACATTGTTTTTCACACCATTCTTTCCCATGTCCTTCACCACCCCACCCCCATCAAATTTTGGGACCGACCCTATGATTAACCACCCTCCACTCCCCTGCCCATCCTCACCTCTCTGCTCATGCCCTCTCCCCTTGGATCATCATACTAATTCTACAATAACTGTTTTATACAGTATTAGTCCTTTTGGGACTAAGTTAGTTCACTCAGTAATAATGCTCTTCAGTCCCTCCCAAGTTACAAAATCATTGCTCCTGCGTACTGTATAATATTCACTGTGTGAATGTGCCATAGTATCTCAAGTCATTCGATTGTGATTGGATATTTGGGCTGTTTACATGTTCTTGTGATGGTAAATAAAGTTCAACAGAGACAAACTGGGATCAAGCTTAGATAGCCTAGACTACAGTATAAAGCGACTACTAAATACAGACAGAAATGCTTAATCTGCAGAGGATAAAATTGATGAATGGGACCTTCTAAAGATTAAATCCCTGTGTGCATTAAAAAAAGTTACTCCCAGCTGAGTGATAAGAAACCTACTGATGGTTTTGATTTAAAGAAATGCTACATCAGTAGGAAACTGCCAAATATTCAAGTTTGTTTCAGAAGTCATCATCGAACACAAGATATCATTGTTCAGATAGAATGGATTGATTGAAAGCAGAGAAAACCAGAAATATGTTTGTGTTTTATTGACTAAGTAAAACATTTGTGTTGCAACCACTGTGGAAAATGGTGTGGCACTTTCTCAAAAAGTTGCAAATAGAGATACCATTTGACCCAGCAATTCCAATACTG
>NW_006399878.1:9301208-9302522 GCF_000299155.1 Elephantulus edwardii | reverse complement strand
AACAACATAAGGAATTTATCTTACTTTTGAACTTTCCCTTCTCCTATTAAATTTAGTTTTGACTGATCAAAAATGAGAAGATACATCTCCAGTTACAAAGTTGATGAACTCTACAGCTGGCAAAAATTAGTGATTAAAGTTCAGGAAGCAAACAAACAGCATCAAGTGGAAATGACTTTAAGTCAGGTCTTCTAATGTCAACGAGGTGGCAGTAATCCAAAAACTCTACTCTTGAGTATTCTGTTTGGGGGAAAAAGGTGTGGCAGTCTTCTCCCACACACTCTTGGAGACATGATGATGGAGTTTCATTTTGTCTTACAGAATCTATTACATGGTAATGTTTGATTTTTAATTGTGTGAGCTGCAAGCCTGTTTATGTCGATTAGAAGCACCAACAATAATAACATTTCAAAAAAATTAAATAGTTTTAAAATTCATGTTTTTTTCTAGGAACTTCTTATACTGAGGAAAATTTTAAGCCATGTTTAAAAACCACTTTTATTTGAGCTAAATATAGTTTCAAAACACGCTGTAAAGCACTGATGAGGTAAGCAAATCTAACTGCTTCAACACTGCAACTATATTTTGACCATCTGTGCTTCCAGATTTCCATTAAGTATTCTATTGGCCAGATTTCCATGAAATATTCCAGTGAAATCATATAGAAACATTGCTATGTAACTAATACACATACCATAACTCATAGAGTGACACAATTCATCCCAAAATAGCTTGATACATTAAACAGCAAAGGAATTAAAATTTTAAACCATGTTAAAGGATGTGGCAGAAAAACATCTGGAAAAGAACAGGTTGATGGAAATAAGTCTGCACGCTTTCAGGAATGGAAGATCATACTAAACTAATCTCCAAAACAACTCTAAGGGTATTACTGCCAAAATAGACAAAGAGAGTTGAAGGATGTAATACATTTGGATCCTAAAGGATCACATGAAAAAAAAAATCAGAATTCAAAGACGTTGTCTAGCAATGTCTAGTCTTCTGTTTTTATCCTTTCTATTGTTTTTTAAAAAATGGCTATCTGACCTGTTTTATAATATATATGAATGGGTAGAGACATTTATGGTCACTTAAGATAGTTTTATCATGCCTGCCAAGACTTGAGTCCCTGGGTAGTGCAAAGGGCTCATTAGAGTACTGAAGAGCAACGATGTCAGGCTGGAGACTAAGGTGCGCCTGATCCGAGCTATAGTCTTTGCAATTATGTGCTATGCATCAGAGAGTTGGACAGTGAACAGGGCTGATATAAAGAGGATTAATGCCTTTGAGCTGTAGTGCTGGAGAAGAGTGTTG
>NW_006399878.1:9290715-9292678 GCF_000299155.1 Elephantulus edwardii | reverse complement strand
TTGACACATCAGTGTCACAGTGTTCAGCATCACAGCAACCACGAGTTACCTCTGTACAGCTAGTGGACAAACCAGGGTTATACAACCTGGAAGAATGTTTGACCAAAAACAATTAAAATGGATAAAAAATGTTGCTAATGATTTTATTTTCTTTTGATTCATAGTCAATACTCATGATAGTCAGTCAAGAAATCAAAAGATGTCATTCATTCTGCAAAACTACTCTCAAGGATCTCGTTAAATTGCTAAAGAGAAAAAATAATAGTTTCAAGACTACAGTATGTCTGACCCAAACAATGGTTTTTATCAGTTGCTTCATATGCATGTAAAAAAAAGAAACAATAAAGAAGGAAGATGGAAGAATAATTGTTGTCTTTGAATTTGAGAATCACTGTGGGGGACAGACCACAATCCTTTCAGGGCCACTGTCTCTTTGGAAGGCTCTTTAATACTTTCGTGACCTGCTTTTCTGTTTCCCTCTGGTGAAGTTTCTGGACAGAGATCACTGGGTCATTTGAGCAACACTTAAGAATATAACTGGACTAACAGCAGCTACACCCTTCAGAAAAAGCTCATTCCTGAGTAACACTTGGATCAGTGAATGGCTTCATTAGATCTACTCAATATCATTAAAAACTGGAGAAATGGGGAGACGTAAAAGCGTCATTCTGAGGAAGAGCTGTCACAGATGCTGCTGAGTTTTCCTAACTGTTGCCAGACAACTGAATTATTGATCTAATATTTTCATTAGTTTATAATTTCTAACATTTACTAATGTTCTGCTGCAGACTGTTCTACTGCATTCAAAACACATAATTTAATTATGAACAGCTTTCTCCCAGCCCCATTGAGACTTAGCACCATCTATGAGTTTTGACAGACAATACACAACTTCTTATATACGTGTGCATTAGTTTCTAACGTCGTGATTGTCACATGCATGTTCTAGAAGGTGAGAGTATAAGCAAGAGAGGTCTTTGGAGAAGGTTTCTGAAGAAGTGCCAAGGAGTGAAGGATGAGTAGCAATTAGCTAAGAGTGCTGCGTAGGAGGTAAGGGAGAACTGCTATTGAATTCTGGATGTTAGTCCATTTCTCAGGAGAATGCTCAGTTGCTTAAATAATTTCCCCCCTCTTTGTTTTCTCAAGTATTTAGACATGACATCTTTTTGCACACTGAAAAATCCATTTGTCAGTGAGTGGTTCCTGCAAGAAAAGATGGTGGGAAGCAATAACAAATATGAATCAGGAGAGAGAGGCAATCCGATTTTTGCTTCATTCTGGTGTTATTGTTGTTGCTATGTCCTGCTGAGTCAACTACAACTTATAGTGACCCTATGAACAGCAGCTCTCAGTCCTGCTCCATCTTGAGCCAATCTCACTGTCTCTGAAACACTTGCCTCCATTGCCACAATCACTGTGTTAATCTTTCACATCCGGGGTCTTCCTCTCCTACGCTGACTCTTCTTTTCAAGCATGATATCCTTCTTTAAGGACAGGCCCCTCCTGGCAACATGCCCAAAAGTATGTTAGGCAGAACTTCAAAATCCTTGCTTCCAAGGAGAAAACTGGTTTCACCCTCTTTAGGACCAACTTATCTATTCTCTTGGTTGTCTAGAGTTCAATACTCTTCTCCAGCACCACGACTCAAAGACATGAATTCTTCTATCATCCTTAGTCATTGTGCAGCCCTCTGAGGCATAGCAAGCAATTGTGAAAATCATTGCCAGGATTAGGCATACCTCAGTCTCCAGACTGGCATTACTGCTTTACTGCAATGATACTTTTAAAATAATTTCAGTTCCTTTTATATTACTCTTGAAATTGGGTGAAGTTTCTTCTTGTCCCTGGTTCTTATCATGTTAAATCTATCACTATATTTGACAATTACTTGTAAAAAGGGGGATTGAAAAAGAAAACTTAAAAACATTAGACATGGGAGATGAAATCAGTGAAGTAGGGAAAC
>NW_006399878.1:9280392-9288915 GCF_000299155.1 Elephantulus edwardii | reverse complement strand
TTACAAGTCTAACAAGTTTGGTGCACAAAATTTAGTTTCTGAAAGGACAAGAAACAGATTCTGCTATCCAGAACAAAGACTGATATTGTGAGATTTCAGTGGCATAATGTATGGGCTTCCAATAAGAGTGCTGGTCACAGTGATGTAAAGGAAGTGCTTTATTAGCTATCATAGTGCATGCCTCTCAGTCTTGTACCACATGGCAGCAGGCAGCAAGAGCATGGACACAAAGAATGAGTTATTCACTCAGGTTTCATAATCTTGCTCTGTTTTAGCCCCCTGGGTTGACAGCTTTCAAGTTAAGCATGGAAGGCTCTAAAGAAAGTCTTGCATTCTTCAGTGATGCAGTGTGTTTTTAGAAAATGGCTATATCTAAAATCAGGAGATAAAATAAATTTAACCAGTGACCTCCATTTATTACCTTAGCTGTCTTTCCAGAGCTCACTGATGTTTTCATGATTACTTTGAATGCTTTAGTAAAATTATTTACAGGAAAAAAAAGTCCCTAAAGGAAATTATTTGTGATTTCTAGGTCATTCAACCCCATGCAGCCATATGAATATTCATTTATATTGAAAGCTTACTTTGTAAGTAGAAGAATTACAAAGCTGAATGCTTTATAAAGATACTAAGTAATAGAAAAAAGAATTCTATACATCAGCTTGTAGGAAAATCACTGTGAATTCATCTTTCTCCCCATTTTGCACACCCACAGACCCATTACCCTTCTCTCTGAATGAAAGCACAAAATATATACCATGTTCAGAGACAAGAGTGATCTACATGGATTGTGCCATCTGCACATCTAATGTAGGTTGTTGATGAATGTTCCTCTAATCCTCATGCTACATTCCTCCTCAGAAAGCCCAGCCTCCAGAATGATCTGTTTTGCATATAGATTGAAAAGGCATGGAGACATGCTGCAACCCTGACACACTTCTTTCCTGATTTTGAACTATGCAGTGTTTTCTTGTTCTTCTGATGACTGCTTTCTGGTCTGAGTATAGGTTTCACATGAGTACAGTCAAGTGTTCTGGAATTCCCATTCTCACAATCTTGCTGGATGAAACTGAGCACCTGAAGTGCTTGCTGCAGAAGGTCAAGGACTGTAATCTTTAATAAGAATTGAAGTTCAACATCAAGAAAGTAAGGATTATCACCACTGGGCCAATTGACAGCACTATGATAGAGAAGAGATTGAGGTGTTAATTAACAGTTAAAATAGCCACAATTTGTTTTGATCCACACAGTTAGATGCCTTTGCATAATCAATGAAACACAGACAAAAATTCCTCTGGTACTCCTTACTTTCAGCCAAGATCCATCTGACATTGACGATAATGTCTTAGTACCACAACCTCTTCTAAACTCACCTTGTTTTTCTGATATTTTTCTGTCAATGTATTTTTCCAGTTATTTTTTAATAATCTTCAGCAGAATTTTGCTTACATGCAATATTAATGATATTGTTTGATAAATTCTACACTCGGTGGAGAAATTTTCTTTTTTTGGGGGGGAATGGGAATATATGGATTTCTTGCAGTCAGTTGATCAGGTAGTTATCCTCCAGATTTCTTGGCACAAGCTGGTGAGCATGTCCGGGCAGCATCTGTTTGTTTAAATAAGTCACTTGGTATTCCATCAATTCCTGGGCCCTTATTTCTTGCCAAGTTCTGCAGAGCAGCCTCTGCTTTCTCCTTCATCAGAAATAATGACCCTATATACACTACAAGTCTGACCCTTGTATTACCCTCTACCATCCTCAAGATTTCCACAATGTTCAAGCCCGTTATTGTAGTCACTGTGCGAAGACATCTCTTGAAGGTCTTCCTCTGTTCTTCTCTAAACTTCCATTTTTCTTACCACAGTTTCCTTCTCTAGAGAAATATGTGAGTCAGAGTTTCACTCTCCTTGCTTCTAAGGAGCATCCTGGTTGAACTTCCTACAAGACAGATTTTTTGTCTGTTTTTTGTTGGATCAGACCAACTCGTAACTGAACCTCTAGTGGGTTTTCAGTGGCAGTTTAATCATACAGGAAGAAACTGCCCATCTTTCTCCCATGGAGCAACTACTGGATTTGAACCACGTGGCTTTGGGATTGCAACGTAGTTCCTTACCACTAGACCATCAGAGCTTCCCAGAGATTGACGTCTTGTGATAATATATCCAAAGCACATGAGTCGGAGTTTCACTATCCTTGCCTTTAAGGAGCACTCTTGTTTCACTTTCTCCAAGACAAATTTGTTTATTCTTTTGGCATAACTGGTGATTGGAAAGACTGTGACTTTAATCAGGCCCACATTAGTCTTTAAACTGATATTGCTCTTCAACTTTGTTGAGATCACTGACAGCAGACTTTCCCAATGCTATGTATCTCTTGAGACCTACTCTTAAGAGATGTCAAATGCTTGAACTTGGGAGAAAGGGAACTGCTAGGGGCCACTGACAAGTGAGAGAGTAGAGGCAAAAAGGTCTAGGCTATGATTTCTATGCTGAAGACCGAATGAAATTGAGATAGACCACAGGCAGTCCATGGGATATTCAACACCATTACTCAAAGGCACCAACTCTTCTTTTGTCATCATTATTCATTGTCCAACTTTCAGATACATTCAGGTGATTGAAAAGACCGTGGCTTGAATAAGGCCCATTTTAGTCTTCAAACTGACAATTTTCTCTTTAGATATTTCCAGTGCAGTAAGTTTTATTTTAAATTTTCTAATTGCTGATGTCCAAAGTGTTGATGGTGAATCCAAGCAAGATGAAGTTGTTGATAGTTTCTATCACTTCTCCATCTATCATGATGTTGCCTATTTGCTTGGTGGTAAGGATTCCTGCTTCCCTGATGTGATGATACAGTCAATATTGAAGGTTTATTTTCCATAGCAAGCGTTCCAAGTCCTCCTCACTTTTATCAAACAAGGTTGTGCCATCTGCAAAATGCAGGTTGCTAATGAGTCTTTCTCCAATCCTTAAAACCACATTCTTCTTCATATAATCCAGCTTCTTTAATAATCTGTTCTGCATAGTGATGGAATAGGCATAGAGAAAGGATACAGCTTTGATGCACACCTTTCTTAGTTTTAAACAGTGTTCATTTGCTGTGTTCAGACAACAGATTCTTGGTCTAGGTCTAGTTTCCACATGAACTCAAATGTTCTGGGATTTTCATTCTTCTCAGTTTCATATGAACAAAATTATGTGTTCTGGGATTCTCATTTTTCTCAAAATCATCCATAGTTTGTTTTGATCCATCCAGTCAAATGCTTTTGCATTGTCAATAAAACACAAATAGATATCTTTCTTGTATTCTCTGATTTCAGCCAAGATCTGTTGTACATCAGCAATGATATCCCTGGTGCCAAGTCTTCTAAATCCAGCTTGAATTTTGGGCAATTCTCTGTCAGTGTACTACTCTAGCCATTTTTAAAAGATTTTCAGCAAAAAGATATGACATTACTTGCATATGATATTAATTATATTGTTCACCAATTTCCACATTCTGTTGGATCAACTTTTGTGAAAATTGGAACAAATATTAATTGTTTTCAGTCTGTTGGCCAGGTAGCCATCCTCCAAATTTCCTAGCATAGCTTGAAGAGCACATCGAAGGCTACATTTATTTGTTGAAATCTGTCTGTTGGTTTTCCATTACTTCCTGGGCTATTATGTTTTTGCTAATACATTCCATGCACCTTGAACTTCTTCATCACTGTTGCTTTTTGGTCAGACATTACTTCCTGAAATGGTTCTGTATCCACTAATTCTTTTGGTACAGTGATTCAATGTATTTCTTCCATCTTCTTTTGATGGCTTCCTGTATTATTTACTATTTTGCCTGTGGCATTCTTTCAGTACTGAAACTTGAAGCTTGAATTTGTTTTTTAGTTCTTTCAGCTTGAAATTTTTCAAACAAGTTCTTTTCTTTTTGTTTTCCAATTTTAGCTCTTTGTACATTCCTTCACAATATTTTGCTTTGTCTTCTCATACTGACCTTTGAAATTTTCTGTTTAGCTCTTTTACTTCAGTAATTCTTCCCTTTGTTTTGGCTTCTCTACATTCTAGTGCAATTTTCAGAGTTTCTTCTGATATCTATTTTGGGGTGTTTTTTTTTTCTTTCTCTTCTCTTTCTGTAACGACCTTTGCTCTCTTCATGGATGATATTCTTAATGTCATCCCACACCTCTTCTGGTCTTTAATCATTGGTGTCCAATGCCTCAAACCTATTTGTAAGAAGGTTATTAAAATCAGGTGGGATAGACTTAAGATCATATTTTGGTTCTTGTGGCCTTGGTATTTTTTAAATTTTATTTTATTAATGTTAATGAACATTTACAGAGATTTTGGATTTTCAATCATTCACTGTTGCACTTTTTTTTCTTTACCCCCCCTCCCCCCAGTTCGCTCCTCTCTTTGAAAAGCAAAAGATAAACTTCTTTGTTGGTATACAATCCCTCTGATCCTGACCCTGCCCCCTCCCCCACCACAAATGCACGCCACTATGCAACCTTAATTCTGGATTCCTATGATAATCATAATATGCTGTCATATCTAACTTTTAAACTGTTCTCTCCCTCATCTGTTTCAATTCAGTATACATAATTTATCCAGTTTTTCTCAGTCTTACCCCAACCCTGATGTCAGTCACTCTCTACAACAGTGGCAGCATGCAGTACTTGTCCTTTTGTGACTGAGATATTTTACTCGTGGGCTTGTTTAAATTTTCTTCATCTTAAACTTGAACTAGCACCTGAATAATCAATAGTCTGTTCCACAATCAGTACCTTTAATTGACAAATTTCCATAGGTACTAAATTGTCATGGCATGTGTACGGAAGATTACACTAAACCAGGGCATTAAATCCTACATTAAATACATACTAAGTTAAATGCATACTTGAGGGTTAGTCAGGTACTTTGAAAGCATTTCATACACTCATATATTTTAACTAAGTAATGAAAAAATAATTCTACAGCTAAGTTATTAAGATGTTGTTATTATATCCCATTGAGATGGAAAAGACTTGATTTGCCAGGGGACTTTCAGAGGTAGTAAATCATATGGGAGGAGACTGCCCGTGTTAATATATAAGTTTCTGACCCTAATTGCTTCCTTTTAGTTCACTTCCTTGACAAAGATGTATACTGCATCTTTTTCTTCAAATTTTTCAAAACATTTTCTCTCAGTCTAGTGTGTAAGTGGAGTAATTTGTATACAATGGTGGATTAACAAATTTTTTTTCCCTTAGATTGTATCCTTTCACCAAAAACAAGTAAAGGCAGGCCTGAGGGCTGCAGATTTTAATCGTGGTCTGTGCATTGCTATACAGAGGGAACTCATGGTTGCTGTGAAGCTGAATGGTCACCCATGGTGGACAGTGTTTGGTGGAGATCCCTGATTAAAACAAGCTTGGAAGCAGGAGTGGCATCCACTTCCATAATAGCTTGCCTCCGGAAACCCTATGAACCTGGAGAAAGGATGAAAGTTATACAGGTGTCCAGGTCTTTCATTCATAGGGTTGCTGTGAGTCGCCTCCCCACTCATGGTACTTAACAACAACAACATTGTATCCTTTCAGCCACAATTCATCTAACACCAGCTATGATGTCCTTGGTGCCACACCCTCTTCTGAATCCCCTTGGATTTTAGCTCTTCCCTATCAATGTGCTATTCCAGTGGCGTTTTAATAATCTCCAGCAAAGTAGTATTTGCGTTGATTAATGAAATTGTTTGATCCTTTTAGCATCCTGGTGCTAAAATATTTTGAGAATGAAAACAAATATGAATGTATTCCAGTAAGTTGGCCAAGTAGGTGTTTCTTGGCAGAGACTGGTGAGCACATCCAGGTTTTCATCAATTTCTTGAAACACCTATATTGGTGGTGGTTGTTGCTATGTGCCATCACGTTGCCTGTGACTCATAGCGACCCTATGTACAAGAGCCGTAAAGTCTGTTTTATCTCTTGCCAATCTTCTTGTCTCTGACACATCTATCCCCATTATCCCAGTGACTTAATCAATCCATATCATTGAGGATCTTCCTCTCCTTCACTGTCCTGCCACCCTCCCAAGCATGACATCCCTCTCCAAGGACCAGTTCCTCCTTGCAATATGTCCAAAGTATGTTAGACCAAGCTTCTGAATCCTTGCCTCTAAGGAGCAGCTTGGTTTTACCTTCTCCAGAAAACCCGTTTGATCTCTTAGCAGTCAATGGTATATTTAATATACTTCTCCAGCGCCACAGCTCAAAGTCATCAATTCTGAGCTAAGCTAGGTGCTTCAAACTTGTCAGTCAATTAATTTTTCTCTTATTTTTGGACCCTGCTCACTTAAATTTGTCACTTAAAACATAATGCAAGACATCACAATTATTCACAGTTCTCTTAACAACTTCTATGTTGTTGTTTGTGCCTTCCAGTTGCTTGCAACTCAGAGCAATCCTAGGTACAATAGCCCTGAAACCTGCTCTATCCTGTGCCAACTTTACTGGCTCTGACACACCTGCCCTCATTATACCAGTCACTGAATCAATTAATCTCATTGAGGGTCTTCCTTTCTTGTGCTGTCCCTTGACCCTTTCAAGCATGGTATCCCTTTCCAAGGACATGGTCCCTCCTTGTAACATGCCCAAAGTATGTCAGACAAAGCTACAGAATCCTTGCCTCCAAGGAGCAGCCTGGTTTTACCCTCTCCAGGATGAACCTGTTTGTTCTCCTGTCAGACCATAGTATATTCAATACTCTTCTCCAACACCACAGCTCAAAGGCATCAATTTTCCTTCTAAGTATCCCTAGCCATTATCCAGCTTTCTGACACTAGTAAATAATTCCATAGACCCACACCTGGATCAGATGCACCTTAGTCTCCAGACTGACATTGTTGCTTCTAGGTGCTCTGAAGAGGTCCCTTGTAGCAGATTTCCCCAACACAATTCATCTTTTTATTTCCTGGCTTTTGATTTCAAGAGTGTTGATTGTAGAGCCAAGCAAACTAAAGCTCTTAACAATCTCAATACCCTCACCATTTATCATAATCCTGCCAATTGGTCCAGTGGTGAGAATCTTTGTTTTCTTGATGTTGAGCTTCAATCCGCATTGAAGGCTGCAGTCTTTGACCTTATGCAGCAAGTGCTTCAGGTCCTCCTTAGTTTCAGCAAGCAGGGTTGTGTCATCTGCATAACACAGGTTGTTGATAAGTCTTCCTCCAATTCTAATGCCATATTCCTCCTCATAGAGCCCAGCCTCCCAGATGATCTGTTCTGCATATAGATTGAAAAGATATTTAGATAGGACATATCCTTGGAGTACACCCTTCCCGATTTTGAACCAAGCAGGAGTGGCATCCATTTCCTAAACAACATGCCTCTGCAAACTCTATGAACTTTGATAAATGGTGATAGTTATAGAAAGGCTATAGGCCTTTTGTTCATAGGGTTGCTACGAGTCATGCTTGACCCAACAGCAATCAACAACAGTATTTCCTTGCTCTGTTCTGAAGACTGCCTCCTATTCCAAGTATAGATTGCACATAAGCATGATCAAATCTTCTGGGATTCCCATTCTTCTCAGAATTAGCCACAGTCTGTTGTGATCTACACAGTCAAATAAATGCCTTTGCAAACAACTTCGATACAAATGGAATATATTACTTTTTTTCCTGATTGCTCATAGAATGCTTTTAAATTTTTTGTCCATATTCATTGTGTTGGGAAGGCAGTAAGCAGCTGTAGTATTTATTTCCTGTATAGAAAACAGGGAACAAGTGTTTGAATTTTGAGTAGACAGACACCTTTAAATTTCTGAGAGGCATAAATCTGAAAGCTAAAGAATATATAGTTTATATAAAGAGTAATAATTTTAATGCTTAAAATCAAACTATGCCCTGTATTCATTAATTTTATTTGATGAGATCTTTTGAGCTATTTTACCTCTTCAAATAAAAATGTCAGAACGGTACACAATCAACTCTACATTATGCATCATTACAAAAACACTCAAGAATTATGAAACAGTGTACAAATGAATGAATCTTGAATAAACTGCATTGAGTTGTGTTAAGTACTCACTAAAGGACAAACACGGTATAAGATTACTCACAAAAGGTTGAGGAAAGTTTATATAGACATAGAATCAATCTTGGAGGGTTAATGGGGGCAAAGAGAGGTAGATGGTAAAAGTGAATACAGAGGTAGTTGGGTGCATGGGTGGGGGATCAAACAGTGTGCAGAGTTCATGTTGGTTATCAGAAAGAAGTTATTAGAAAGAAGGGATCCCTGCCCCATATTTACCCACTTCTAAGATAGTTATTTTTTTTTAATAAAAGATAAAGTTCTTACACAACTCTCTTAAAATATAAATAATGCGGGGGAAGGTGTGATTACCCCAGGTTGTTGTTGTTGTTGTTATGTGCCCAAAAAAAAGTCAAGTCGTTTGCGACTCATAGTGACCCTATGTACAACAGCCCTAAACCCTGCTCTATCCTGCGCCAATCGCATGGCCTCTGACACACCCATCCCGATTACCC
>NW_006399878.1:9270840-9278697 GCF_000299155.1 Elephantulus edwardii | reverse complement strand
TGTGCTTTGGCTTCTCTACGCTCCAGTGCAATCTTCAAAGTTTCTTCTGACATCCATTTTGGTCTTTTCTTCCTCTTCTGTGTTTGTAATGACCGTTTGCACTCTTCCTGGATGATACATTTGACATCCTCCCACAACTCATCTGGTTTTCGCGCATTAGTGTTCAAGGCCTCAAAGCTGTTCTTCAGATGATTCTGAAATTCAGGTGGGATGAATTCAAAGTCACATTTTGGTTCCTGGCGGTTCATTTTCATTTTCTTCAGCTTCAGCTTGAACTTGCATATGAGTAGTTGGTGGTTTGTTCCACAATCAGCCCCTGGCCTAGTTTTCACAGCTAATATTGAGCTTCTCCAACTGTTTTTTCCACAGATGTAATTGATCTGATTCCTATGCATACCATCAGGTGAAATCCATGTGTATAACCTGCGTTTATGTCTCTTAAAAAACGTATTTGCATGAATAAGTCATTGTGCCCCAGGTACATATTAAAATATATTTTGTTGTTGTGTACCATAGAGTTGGAACCGACCCATAGCTGATTCTCCAGTGGGTTTTCAGAGGCTGTTAATTCCGAGGGAGGAGATTGCCCATCAAGAAACTCCATTTGTCAATGTTTTGGAGAACGAATATGTGTTTAGAGCTTTTATTATTATGCAGCACTCAGGAGCAATGATTTTGTAAATTATTACCTAACTTAGGAGGGACTGGAGAACATTATGCTGAGTGAACTCAGTCCCATAAGGATAAATATTGTATAAAACCATTATCGTAGAATGAATATAAGGATCCAAGAAGGGTGGAAGAGGCTAGAAGCAGAGGGATGTGGACGTGCAGGGGGAGGGGGATTATTATAAGGTTGTACAGTTTGATGGGGGGAGGTGTGCGGGAAATTGAAAGAGATTTTTCGAATTTGTATTCGAATTTTGTAAATAAGCTAGCAGAAAATGGGAAAAATGTGTAAACCATGATTTTTATAAGAGCTTGTTGCAGGATAATAAAGGAGGTTTGGGAATTAAGTAATGCAAAAGATTAGAATTCCTTTACACTTTGCCTGTGATAGGTAGTAACCGTGTGATGTAGGAATCTTACAGGCTAATATTAGTATTTCCATTTTCATCCTAAAACACCATTGCATCCCGAATCGTCTTGTGCATTTTGGGAGGATGGCTTTTATTTGCTTTCATTTGTGAGCACTGAGGCTGGCTACTTTGACCTGTCACAGCCACCATCTCTTTCTATTAAGCTCATGCAGGTGTCCCTCCGGACTGGCCGAGTAAATGCACCCTCTGTGAGGCTCCTTGGTACAAGTTAGATTTCCTATTTAAAACAGCAGGACGGAGGAAAGCGGCTGTCTGAAGACAATGCGACTGTTGGTTTACCAGCAAGAGTTGCAGGGCAACGCCCCGCCCCGCTGGGGAGAAAGGCGGGGTAGGGGCGCGGGGGTGAGGACGAGCAGGGAGAGGTGGGGAGGGACGCTCGCGCGGCACCGTCGCAAAGCACTGTCGCAAAGCAGTGACGCGCGTCAGTAACGCAACTGCGCATGGCCACCCGGAGTCAAACCACTTAGGATCTCTGGTGCTTTTCTAATGAATGCACCTCAACTCTCGGAAACAAGACCAGTCCTCGGTGGGCTCATTCTTCCTAGAGAAGTACCAGAGTCAGCCTTCACCACGGCCAAACAGACGAAGACTGGAATGTGGTGCATAATGATAATCATCTACCTAGAATGTCGGGGGATTCAAAAGAAGAGTGAGTAGAAGCAGCCCCAAAGGACACCGGTGCTATGGCCAACTTTTCTGGTGAGACTGTCAGGTCTTTTACTGATGAGACGGAGAGCTCAGATTCCTTCAGTTCCTCTGGAAGCCGTCAGTCTTGGTCCCAAGACTCTGGGAGCAAATCTGAGAGTGGAAAGCTGACGGTAAGCTCAGAATATCAGGATAAACCATCTGAGCTTTCAGATTCTGAAAATAATGAAAAAAAATTAACCAGAAAATGGATCAGTCACCTAAGAGGTAACGAAAGCAATCATAGAAACTACCAACCAGATAAACATCAAAAAGAAATCACTCACATAACAGAGAAAGAATTGCATGCTTTGCAGTCTTTTTGTACTATAAAGATAAACCTGATCCATCGTAGGTTGAACTATAAAGAGGCCAAGAGCAGCAGAGGTAAAAAGATACAGCTTAAACTGGATGCAGAGGATCCAGAGCTAGATGCACACCAATGCACCGTTCCAGATGAACTTTTAAATAGAATATATTTTAAAAACGTGAAGGCAACACTAGAATGGATGTCAACAGCTGAGCAACACATTTCTTCTCAGTGTCATAGTTGTAACAGAAAAAGAGCAGAACTGGCCCAATCTGCTTTCCTAAAGCAAAAGAAGACTTTACTACAGTCATTCCTACTGCAACAGAAAATAGATGAGCATCTTCACACCAAAGATTTTCTCACCTATATTGGAGAAGCTCACAAGGACCTTCCCAGGCTTTCAGATGACCCCAGACTAATATGGAAAAGACTGACTGGGAGGACAGAGCAGAAGATGTAGCAGGATGGAAACATGACTTACCATATTCACCTTTTGTTTAGCTATTCTCAGGCCACTTTAACTAAACAAGATAATTTTTATTGGAGAATATGTGTAAAGCAGATACAGATCCTGTTACATATTTAAATAACTGACATCATATCTACAAGAATTTTGGAAGCTAAAAACTTTTGTTTCCTTCACAGATTTGAGGACTAAGAACTTTCCATTCAGTATGTTTTTCACATAATAGAAGACACCTTTGTCTTCTATTTGGAATAATTACAAAACTTTTTCAGTAATTCAAGAGTGTGGTAGTTTGGAAAGAAGTATTAACAGTGCACATGAAAAGAATAGAGATTTAAGAGATAGTTAGGAAGTCACAACTAACAGTCTTAGCTGAGGAAATGGGTATGATAATATTAGTAATACCAATAATGCTACTAGGATCCGTGTGCCGGGATGAATGAGAGATAATTTCATTAAGATAGTATGTTTAATGGGAGTAATTATGAGTATAAATATATGCAGGTGGTTACCCTACAGAATTGCTGTAAGTCAGAATTGACAGCACCCAGCAAAAAGGTATCTGAGGCACTTTTGAGATAGAAACTTATGTGGAGAGTTTGAGGAAACATTTATTTGTTTTCCTTTAGTGATAGGAAAGTGGTAGCCTGGACATTTTATATAAAAGCCAGAAGGGATTATTTATTTATAGTTGGGAATTGAAACCATAAATGTAGTGAGCTTCTATAGAAGTAATGGAGAAAAGAAGCAAGACTGTACCAATAGGAATTCCTATTCACTATCTTGTGAGTATGGCTTCTTATTTCCTGCCCTTTACTGCTCTTCTCATTATTCTTTCACATTTTCTCCTCAATCCAGTCTCCACACAATTGTTAATATTCTTTATCTAATATGCAGACCGTTCAGTAAATGCTCTTTATTTAACAGGGTGGGTTGGGGGGAATAAGAGGCTTCAACGGTTTATTGGTGTTATAGAAATGCTTTAAATTAATGCCACAAAAATGATTTTCTATCCTAAATTTAACTTCCTAATTTCCTGATTGCAAATTTACATAAGTTTGAGTCTACCTGCTGTTCTGTGGAAGGATGTTTCATCTCTTCACATTAAGATTTATAGCTTCAGAAACCCGATGGAAGTTTGTTATGAATAAGAATTGATTAGATGGCAGTAGGATTTAGGTTTTGAAGGCTTCATTGAGGAAAGACCTAATGACTTTGCCTTTGCTTCTTCTATAAAGGTTATAGCCAAGGAAACCATACAAAGCAGTTCTACTTTGTAACAAATGGAGTTGTCATGAATTAGAATGGATTGAATGACAGTGTAAGTTTGTATTTATTTATTTTTTTACATAGAACCACACTAGAAGACTTAAAATTCTCCCTGCTCTCCTCTGTGCCAATGTGGTCTATATATGCACACAACCTGATTCATACACACTTGTCATTTCAAGACTCTTGAGCCTGAAATTTAAACTTCTTTTTACCTACCCCATGATCCTCAAACTATACTTAATAACAACTAAGGACTATTAGTTATATGCCTATACTTAGGACATTAATACAAATATATAAAACTATGTTTTAAATTAATGTACTTTTCACTCTTTCTTGATTATTAGAAACCATCTTACACCACGTTTAAAAAGCATAGCACAATGGTGCCTGGTACGTGGTGGTGTGCAATAAATATTTTTAAAAAAACTTTTCCCAAGAGATTGAAAGTATATTTTGCACTAAAAACTGTTAGCATACATTTTGTCAATATTTTATAATTATATGGCTGTTTTCTGTAATTTTTCTCTCTTTGGGTTGACTCTCAATAAATATATATAAATATTTATTTTTCTCCTTAGTGGTAACTTGATAGCACACAATGACAACAAGGAATAAATTAGAATAAAGGGTTTTGCAAGACTTTAAAAAAATTGTATTTTATAATTGTTTATTTACAAAGTTTGTATACTTTGTTTTTCAGACTAGATCTTCCCCTTTCCTTTACCCTCAACTCCACCAATCAAATTGTGTGACCCTGTGCTTAATGCCCCATTTCCCCACATCCTTCTCCCTCCCATCCTCACCCCTCTGCTAACACCTCCCCCTCCTTTGATCCTTATGCTCATTCTACAATAATGTTCTTATATGGTATTTGTCTTTATAAGACTAATTTAGTTCACTTAGCATAATATTCTTAAGTCCCTCCCAAGTTAGGTACTTATTTCCAAAATCATTGCTTCTGCATGCTACGTAGTGAATGTACCATAATTTCTCAATCTTTTCCATTGTGGTTGGACATTTAGCCTGTTTCCATGTTCTTGCGGTGGTGAATAATGCTGCTGTGAATATTGGTGTACAAGTCTCGGTTTGTGCCTCAGTTCTCATTCTTTCAGGGTATATTCCAAGCAGTGCAATAGCAGAGTGAATCTCTATTATGTTTTAGAAGAAATGCCAGACTGCCTCCAGAGTGGTTGTACCATTTTACAATGCCACCAACAATGTATAAGAGTTCCCATCTCACCACATCCTCTCAATCGTTTATTACTTACTGTACTGTTAAACTTTGCCACTGCTAATGGAAGGAGATGGTTATCTCCTTGTGGTTTTAATTTGCATCTCTCTTACTGCCAGTGATTTTGAGTTATTTCTCCATATGTTTGTTGGTCATCTGACTGTCTTCCTCTGTGAAAATTCTTTCCATGTCTTTTGCCCATTTTGTGATTGTGTGATCAATCTTTGCCTTGTGGAGGCCCTGTAGGATTGTGTAAACTTTTGATATGAGACGCTTGTCTAAAATGATATTGCCAAATATTTTTTCCTAGTCAGGAGCTTTTCTTTTCACTCTGTTGGAAAAAGTTTTGATGTGCACCAGGATTTAATCTTTAGAAGGTCCCATTCATCAATTTTATGCTCTCCAGATTGTGCATTTCTGGCTGTATTTGGGAGTCTCTTTGTATCTTGGACTAGGCTGTCTAAGCTTGATCCCAGTTTGTCTCTGATGAGCTTAATAGTTTTGGGCTTTACTCCCAGGTCCCTGATCCACTTAAAGTTGATTTTTGTGTATGGAGTAAGATGTGGATCCTGTTTCAGCTTTCTGCAAGTAGCAGTCCAGTTTTGCCTGCACCATTTGTTGAAGGGGTTGTCATTTACCCATTTAATAGTTTTGATTTCCTGTTGAATATCAGTTGGTCATAGATAGCTGGGTCTAATTCTGGGTTCTCAATTCTGTTCCATTGGTCTATGTGTCTGTCATTGTACCAGTACCATACTGTTTTGGTTACTACCACTGTGTAGGAGGTTTTGAGATCAGGAAGTGCTATGCTTCCCCCTTCATTTTTGTTTTTCAGAAGGGTTTTGCTTATTCAGGGTCTCTTTCCTCTCCAAGTAATCTTGATCATTTCCCTTTTGATCTCCTGGAAAAATGAATTTGATGTCTGGATTGGGATTGCATTGAACATGTAGATTTCTTTTGGCTGGATTGTCATTTTCATAATATTGAGTCTTATCCATAAACAGGGAACATTTTTCCATTTCTATAGGTCTTTTCTTGTGTCTTGGAGAAATGTTCTGTAGTTTCCTTTGTATAGGTCCTTTAGACCTCTAGTTAGGTTCACTCCCAAGAATCTCAATTTGATTGGCTCTTGTAAATGATATTGCTTTTTTGGTTTCCTTCTCTGAGTTCTCTTTGTTACTATAGAGGAATCCCTCTAATTTTTGGATATTAATCCTATATCCTGCCACTCTGTTAAATTTGTCTAGTAGACAGCTGTAACAGATTTGGTTTTTTTTTTTAAGTCCTTGGGGTTTTCTGTGTACACTATCATGTCATCTGAATATAGTGATAATTTAACCATCTCTTTGCTGATTTGGATGCCTTTTGTTTCCTTGTCATATTGCCCCTAGCAAACACTTCCAGTACAATATTGAATAGAAGTGGTGGCACTTTGTATTCTTGTCTGGTCTCCCTTTTCAAGGAAAATGTTTTTAGTAATTTTAATTGGTGCTTGGTTTTACATTATACTTTGAGGAAATTGCCTTCTGTTCCAGTTTTGCTGAGAGTCTTTACCATGAGGGGGTGTTAGATTTTTTCAAAGGCCTTTTCTGCATCAATTGCCAGGATTATATGATTCTTGTTATTTGCTTAATATGCTGAATTATGTTGATAGTTTTTCTTATGTTGAACCATCCTTGCGTATCTGTTATGAATCCCACTTGGTCATAATGATTTTTTTTTTATGTGATTTTGAATTCTACTTGCTTGTATTTTTTTTAAGGATTTTTGCATCTATATTCATGAGAGATATTGGTCTGAAGTTTTCTTTCTTGCTAATATCTTTGCCTGGTTTTGGTACTAGGGTAATGCTTGCTTTATAGAATGACTCTGAGAGTATTCCTTCTTTTTCAATTTTTCTTATGGGGAAGTCCTTTTTATGACCTCTTCGATTTTTTCTTTTGTGATTGGTCTGTTCAAGTGTTCTATATCTGTCTTTGTCACTCTGGGTAGGGCATGAGTTTCAAGGAATTTGTCCATTTCCTCTAGATTTTTTAATGTATCAATCTTTTCATTGTATTTTGATATTATTGATTTAATATCATCTGGTTCTCTTGTGATGTCACTTCTATCATTTCTTAATTGAGTTATTTGTGTTTCTCCCCTCCCTTTTGTTAAGTTTGCCAGTGATTTGTCAATTTTATTGACCCTTTCAAAAATCCAGCTCATGGTCTTATTGATGGTTTCAGTTGTTTTTTGTTTTCTATCTTGTTGATTTCAGCTCCTGTCCTTATAATTTGTTTTCTTCTAGTGACTAGGATTAGATTGTTCTTTTTCTATTTGATGAAGGTGTTAGTTAGAGTACTGATTTTTCTTTCTTATTTTTTTATGTGTGTGTCTATTGCTATGAACTGCCCAATGACAACTTCCTTAGCTGTATCCCAATGGTTTGTGTATGTTGTATTTTCATTTGTTTCAAGGAACTTTTTAATTTCATTCTTTATTTCTTTTATAACAGTGGTGTTCTAGCAGAGAGTTACTCAGTTTCCACATGGGTGGTTTTATGCACTTTACCCTCCTATGGTTAATTTCCTGTTATATGGCATTATGGTCTGAGAAGATATATTGTATTATTTCAATGTTTTATAATTTGTTGAGGCTTGTTTTGTGTCCTAATATATGATCAATTCTGGAGAAATTCAAATGACTACTTGAGAAGAAAGTGAATTGAGTTTTAGTTGGGTAGACAAAGACAGAAGAGGAACAAAAGACCAAAATGGATATCAGAAGAAACTCTGAAGATTGCACTGGA
>NW_006399878.1:9215191-9269050 GCF_000299155.1 Elephantulus edwardii | reverse complement strand
GGGTGTGTCAGAGGCAATGAGATTGGCACAGGATAGAGCACGGTTTAGGGCTGTTGTACATAGGGTCGCTATGAGTCGCAAACGACTCAACGGCACATAACAACAACAAGAGTACCCTGAATACATCTACAAGGTCAAGTTGGCTGATTGCATACTTTAGATCTTCTGCATTTTTGTTGAGTACCGTTTGAGTTGACCTATACTTTGGTGATAGTGATGTATTGAAATCTCCTACCATGATTGTGGTGCTGTCTCTTCAGTTCTGTTAACTATTGTTTTATGGATTTTGATGTCTTGTAATTAATTAATTAATGTCTATAAAGATTGACCAAAGTTATGTCTTCTTGATCTATTGTGCCTATAAACAGTATGTAATGCCCTTCCTTATCTTTTATGGTAGTTTTCATTCTGAAGTTTATTTTATCTAAGATTAGTATTGCCACTCCTGCTTTTTAAAGGTTGCCATTTACTTGAAATATTGTTCCCCCCTGCCTTTGATTTTGAGTCTGTCTCCTCTATTTTTAGATGTGTCTCTTGTAGGAAACATATTGATGGGCTTTGTTTTTTTCATACATTTGGCTACTCTTTTTCTCTTAATTGGCACATTTAATCCATTCACATTAAATGTGATTATTTTCTGGCAAGGTTTTACCATTGCCATTTTCTTTTGTTTCTTTTTCTGTTGTTTCTGGTTACTATGGGCCATCGACTTTCCTTTGGTATCTCCATGTAAAAGACTTCACTTACATTTTCTTATAGTTTTGGTCTTGTTTTCACAAATTATGTGAGTTTCTTCTTTTCTGCAAAAGGTCTAATTTCTCCTTCATATATAATGGAGAGCTTTACTGGGTATAGGATCCTTAGCTGGCAATTGTTTTCTTTCAATTTTCTGTATATGCTAGCCCATTGTTTTCTAGCTTACCTGGTTTCTGCTGAGAAATCAGAATTTAATCTATTTGTTTTCCCTTTGTAGGCGACTCTATTTTTATTGTGCTGCTTTTAGAATTCTATCTTTATCTTTTAATTTGGAGAATTTGACTATATGTCTTGATGTTTTTCTTTTTGTGTCTAGTCTATTTGGTGTTCTCATTGCTTCTTCAACGAGAATTTCCTCATTCTTCAAAATACCTGGGGAGTTTTCTTCTAGTACTTCTATGATTTTCTCAGTGATATTCCTACCACACCCATGTTCTGGAATTCCAGTCATACATATGTTATTCCTTTTGATGTCATCCCACATGATTCTAATGGTTACTTCATTCTGTATGTCTCATCTTTGATTTTTCTTCTAGTGTGTTTCCAGTGAGGCCCTAGTCTTCCAGCTCATTGATTCTATATTTTATCTCTTCAGTTCTTCAGATGCTACCAGCATGTTGGACATTTCTGCTATTTCGTTCTTAATATTCTGGATTGCATTTTCATGCTTTTCTGTTATTTCCACTATTGTGTTGGCTATATCTTCTCTGTCTTGTGATGATTTTAAAAAATTCTTATACCTCTTTATATATACAATTCTTCCTTCTTTTGCATTTTCTTCCATAGCTGTTCAAGTTGCTCCTCATCCATATATTTCTTCCGGATTGTTGTCTTTGGGGCATTTTCTCTCTTAATAGCTTCCATAGTTTCTTCCATCAGTTCCATCTTCTGTAGCTGTTCATATAAATCCATATCAAAGTATTTCTTCTGTTCTCTGGTTTATTCATTGGGTGTGCTTTTTTAGGAGAAGAGTTATTTTGGTGTTTTTTTGTTTTGTTTTTTTTCTCATGATGACTGAAGCCAACTGCTGCTTTATTGACATTATAGGAATCTTTTTTAGTAGGTCATTGTAGCTATATAATGACCCAGATCTGTGTTTTGTGAAGGACCTATATATTTGTGCTCCATTCTTGTCCCAACAGCAGTGTTTCCCCCAAAGTACCTAAATGGGAAAACAGGAAGCCTATTGTTCCCTTTCAGAAAAGGCATCTCCTGTAGGTAGACAGCAATGTTTCTCCTAAATTACCTGTGATATTGGTGCTTCTGGTGTTGGACAGTGAGGGCAGTAGCTGGGCAGTGAAACTGCAGCCCCTCAAGCTGGCAGGCGGTGGTTCTGTTGCCAGCTAGGGTATGACTGTGCCTGGGTTAGGCCACAGTGTTTAGGAGATGCTGGGGAAGTGGTGGCTGTAAGACACTCCGGGCTGGTCATGCCACACAGACCTTGGCAGAGCAATGGTAAGGTTGCTGACAAGCGGAGTCTCAAGAGAAGAGCTGCTTCTCATGAGACTAGCTACATCTCAGTAAGACATCTTTTTAGTATATGTTGATGTTGTTATATGCCATCAAATCGTCTCCGACTCACAGTGGTCCTATGTGCAATAGCTTTGAAACTTGCCCTATCCTGAGCCAGTCTCACTATCTCCAACTCACCTAACCAAATTACCCTGGCTACTGTGTGACTCCATCTCGTCTGGGGTATTCCTCTTTTGTGCTGTCTCTTCACTCTTCCAAGCATGATGACCTCCAAGGACTGATCCCTCTTGGCAATATGCTCAGAGTATATAGAGCTTCAAAGCTCTAGCCTCCAAGGAGCAGCTTAGTTTCACCCTCTCTGAGACACACGTTTGTTCTCTTGGTGGTCCATGGTATGTTTAAGACTCTTCCCCAGGACCATATTATTACATATTAATATGGGTTGTCACTATAGTTTTGTACTATTATCTTAGAACTGACCCTCTGGCAGGTTTTCAGAGGCAGTTAATGGGAAGGGAGGTGATTGCCCATCTTTGTGCTGTGGAGCTGCTGGTAGATTCAACCACATACTTTTCTTTCTTTTTTTCTTTTAGAATAAACATGAAAACTTACTTTATTTATTTATTTTTTTTTTTCCTCAAACACTAAGGTCTAGACACCTAGATAGGGGCAGAGACAGTTTTCAGGACATGACTGAGGTTTGGTGCTTAGCTATGTCGTCGCGCTGTTTGGCAGCCAGCTCCACAATAGGTTGGAAACCCGGTGATAGGCGAGATCCCTGTGGTCTGGAGATTCATCCCTTCCCTCTGAAAAACACTCAGTCATTTTCAGCCACATACTTTTGTATTGGCAGCCCAGTTCCTTACTACCAAGCCACCTGAGCTCCCTTAGTGAACTTTAACCTCAAATCAATTAAAAGTAGTATAATCATAACTTACTGTAATTTTCTTCACTCTCAAATTTGAAATGTTTATGTTTGGTTTGGTTTTGTGAGTTTTTTAAAAAATAAATTCAAATACAATCAATATCCTTACTGAAAACTTTTTATGGTTGCATCCAAGATAATGCAGTTCAGCTAGAATGAAGCCCACAAGATCATAATACACCTATTTTTCCCGTGCACTAAACATGTAGCTTGCCACTTAGTACAAAATTATTTAAATACATAGTTTGTTTAATGATAAATATTTTATGTGTGCTGTGGTTTAGATGAGATTTTGTCACCCAGATTTTCTAGCAAGTCAAAATTCTTAAACAATTCTATGCATTTAACAAACAATATTGTGATCTTTGAAAACTAAGTGATGGCCAGAATAGGAGAAAATAAAATCCAATTCTTGACATCTATCTGAGTCATTTACATTCCAAACTCAGAATTGTTTAGGAATATTTGGGACACCAGACTCTGAATATCTCCAATTTTAAACATGTTTATATCACGATTAAGCAGCAACATAGCTAACCACATTGCAAAGTAGTAGAGATTGTGGTGCTGTGTGAGTGTAGGTGCCCATTCAGTCTGAAATGTAACAGATAACATATAAAGAACAGTTAATCTTGAGAAATGGAATATGAAAGATGGTTACAATTCTGTTCTCATTTGATAGTTGCCTTTAAATTATGGAGTAAACATTAGTTTCTGATTTGCTGCATACTCAATTTATATTGAAAATTAGTTCTACAGATCCTTTTCACAGTGCTTCAAGTGTAAGATATCGTAGGTTTTTCTGTTTCCTTTTTTGTTTATTTTTTTGACATTAACTCATTGTTCATTGAGGTTTATATTGTCATCCCACTCAAAATTTGCTTCAGATGTTGATTCTACTAATTCCACACTCAAGAGCACATAAAAATGTGTACTCTCATAGGCTTTTGGAGGAGAGTAGAGAAGATTCTCATCAAGTGAAAAATGGCTTGATAGTGAGAATAGTACTTGGCTTCTAACATAATTAGGGACAAGAGCTAGCTTGAAAATTCCTCCAGGGGCAATTTAAGACCATCATAAATCATCCAGAAATTATAGGAAGCATCAGGAGATTGCCAAAACCTCTGTAGTGAAGGATTCTCTAGGGTGGGATGGGGAGAGGATGGCAGTTAAGCACTAATTTTTTTGTTTGTTGTTTTTATGTGCCATTGAATCAACATCAACGCAGAGCTGACCCTACAGTGGGTTTTTAGAGGCTGTAAATTGCACAGAGAGGATTACTCTTTTTTTTTTTCTGCAGAGCAGTTGATGATTCAAACCATGGGTTGCCTTGGAGTGCTTCTTACTACAGTTCCTAGAAAACACTAATAGTGGTGTCTATTATAATTAAAACAGATGCTAACATAAAATATCCTTATCTCTAAAAGAAAACAATTTGTTAGTATATGATTATCTGGAAATTGTTTACTATATGATCCTATAGCATTAAAGAAAGAAGTTCAAGGTATACTGAGTGCAGTGAGGGGGAAAATGACACCAAGAATTTTCAGAAAACCAACTGAGATGTTTCAGCCAATAAATGCAACTCAGAAAGTGTTAACATCTATGAAGAGAAATTTGGAAGACAGTCATGTGACCAACAGACTAGAATCTGCACCATTTAAAAGAAAAGCAATTTCAAATAAAATGCAGAAATTTTCAAGCAATATCACTAACATCACCTACAAGTACAATTTTGCTGAAAATAATTCAAAACAATTGTTGCACTACATCTGGAGGGAACTTCCTGAAGTTCTGACCGAATTTAGAAGAGGATGTGGAAGGGAAAATTTCATTGTTAATGCCAGATGGATCTTGACTGAAAGAGAATAGCAGAAATATTTTGTCTATATTTTATTGACAATATAAAGGTATTTGAGGGTCATTGTTAAATTGTGGGTAATATTGTGAAGAATATGAACTCTAGAACACTTATTTGTGCCCAAGGAAAACCTGGTTTAAATCAAGGTGCAGAACTTGTAACAGAGCAAAGGGGTAGTGTATGGTTTAAAAGTAGGTGTCAGGGTTTTATCTTTTTATTATATTTATTCAGTCTATGCTGAGCAAATAATGCAAGAAGTTTAACTAATAAGAACACAACATCAAAATTGAAAGAAGAATCATAAACAATCTGAAATATGTAGATACCACACCTTACTTGTGGGGAGCAAAGCAGTGATGAAGGTAAGACTATATCCAGCAGTGTGGTGATGCCTTAATACAAAAACAAACAAAAAGACCAAAAAACATCCTCACAACTGGAGTAATATTGTAACAGAAAAGGTTGAAGTTATCAAGGATTCTGCTTTTCTATCAATCAATCAATCTCATTGCCATTGAGACAGAACTGAGCTGATCTTCTAGTGGGTTTTCAGAGACTGCAAATCACATTGAAGGAGATGGCCTATCTTTCTTCCAAAAACCCATGTCTTTTCAGTCACTTGCATCTGAGAGCTAGACAGTGAATAAGGATGACAGAAGAACTGATGCCTTTGAGTTGTGGTACTAGAAAAGAGTATTGTATATCTGATGGACTGACAAAAGAGCAAGTATCTTTGAGAAAGAGTGACCAGGGTGCTTCTTACAGGCAAGGAGAGTGAAATTTAATCTCACATACTTAGGACATGTTGTAAGGAGGGACTAGTGTTTAGAAAAAGATGTCATGGTTGAAAAGATGGCGGGTCAGCAAAAGGAGATGCTCAACAAGATCGACTGATGTAACAATGGACTTGATGAGGAGGATGGTCCAGGATAGGGCAAGGCTCCGATCCATTGTTCATAGGATTGCTAGGAGTTGTGGTCAGCTTGATGGCACCCAACAGGAGTAGGATCTGCGATTAATGTCATGGAAGTAGCACTCAAGAAATCAAAACTGTATTGGGCAAGTATGCTGCAAAATATAACTTATTAAAAACAAAGATGAATGTTTGAAGAGTAAGGTCACCTGACCCAAGCCATAGCATTTTCACTTACTTCTTACACGTGTGAAATCTTGATACTGAATAAACAACGTGAAAGAAGGATCGATGATTTTGAGTTCTGTATAGTATTGGCAAACAATATTGAGTATACCATGGACTTCCAGAAGAATAAACCAGTCTGTCTTGGTTGATGTACAAGAAAGTTCCTTAAAAGAGAGGATGGTGAGACTTTGTCTCTCTAGCTTTGGACATGTTGCCAGGAGGCACCAGACACTGGAGAAAGACATCCTACATGGCAGAGAGTCACAGATAAAAGGAATACCCTTAACAAGATTGTCACAGTGCCTGCAACATAGTGATGTTGTGAGAGGATGGCCCAGGACTGTGGAGTGTTTACGTCTGTTGTGCATGGGGTCACCACAAGTTAGAACAACACCTGACAACAACAGAAACATTTGTTGGAGAATCCCTTTTCAAAGTGGGCCAATTTGTTAGTAATAGCATAAATACAAAACAAAATCTACTGTTGCCAACTTGGTTCTGACTCATAGCCATCTTCCATGGGGTTTCTGAGGATTTATAGGTGGAGATTTCCCATTATTCTTCCACAGAGAGACTGGTAAATTCCAACAGATAACCTTTAATTAGTTGCCTGATGTGTTATATACTTCTTCAACAGGGCTCCTTAGTAGCATAAATTAAGGACATATTTTCTCAAGATTCCAGAAACTGTCTAGAAGATAATGCTGTTTTTTGATTGTATTGGATTAGATTTCTTCCATTTATTAAATGTTGTTTAGGAATTTAACTGGTGACAGTGCCTTGTGTAGGACAATATTCATACCATTTTTGTCAATTCCTTTGTGAATATTTGTAAGTCCTGGTTGACTTAGCCAAATTATTCTCCTCAGAGGAAGATATTACGGGGAGTCCATGGATTCAAAATTTGTCTACCCTGTTCTCTTTGGCAATTTATTATTCATTAAGATGTTCCTTGTCCACTATAGGAAAATTTAGGGCAATAGATTTGGATTTTTGGCTACAAAGAATTTGTTGTTGTGGTTGTTGTTGCTGTGTACTGTAGTGTATGAACCAACCCATAGATGAACCTCCAGTGGATTTTCAGAAACAGTTAATCACATGGGAGGAGACTGCTCATCCTTCTCCTGCAGAATGGCTAGTGGCCTCAAACTGTGCAACTTCTTGCCACTAGGTCCCCAGAGCTCCACCAAGAATTTAAAAGAGACAATTATTTCAATGATAAGATAATGCATACATCTTTGCTCTCTGTTTTATGTTCAGGAACTCCTTTAATTTATATGGGTACATTGTTTAACTTTTATCCTGTTCTCAAAGATAAGTATAATTTGAGACTGTAAACATTATGTACCGTAAACATTAGGTAATTAATACATCTCCCTTGATGTTACATTCATTCAGAACCAATATTTTAAAGGTACAAAAAGTAATGTGTATGCTTTTATTATTCTGTGATGTAAATTATTTTAGAATGTTGTAGATGTACTTTTCTCATTAGCATGATCAAGTGTTCTGGTATTCCCATTCTTCTCAGAGCCAGCCACAGTTTGTTATGATCCACGCAGTCAAACGCCTTTGCATAGTCAATGAAACCCAGATACACATTCCTCTGGTATTCCCTGTTTTCAGCTAAGATCCATCTAACATCAGCTACAATATCCCTAGTACCACGACCCCTTCTAAACCCAGGCTGGACTTCTGGCAGTTCTCTGCTGATGTGCTGTTCCAGTTGGTTTTGGATAATCTTCAATAGAATCTTGCTTGCATGTGAAATTAATGAGATTGTTCTATAGTTTCCACACTCTGTTGGGTCACCCTTCTTTGGGATGGGAACAAATATAGATCTCTTCCAATCATCTTGGTGAGCACGTCCAGGGTAGCATCTTTTAGCTGAAATATGTCAATTGGAAACACTGCATGGTTTAAAATTGGGAAGGGGGTGTGCCCAGGATGTGTCCGGTCTCCATACCTTTTCAACCTGTATGCAAAACAGATTATCCGGGAGGCTGGGCTCTATGAGGAAAAATGTAGGGTCAAGATTAGTGGAAGATCTATCAACAATCTGCAATAGCAGATGACACAACTCTGCTTGCTGAAACTGAGGAGGACCTGAAGTGCTTGCTGCAGATGGTCAAGGACTGCAGCCTCCAATATGGATTGAGGCTCAATGTCAAGAAGACAAAGATTCTCATCACTGGACCAATTGGCAGCATCAGGATGGATGACGAAGAGATTGAGATTGTTCACAGCTTCAGTTTGCTTGGCTCCACAGTCAACACTCTCAGCACCAGCAGCCAGGAAATTAGAAATTGTATTGCCATGGGAAAATCTGCTGTTAGGGACCTCTCCAAAGTACTGAAGAGCAGTGGTGTCTCTTTGGAGACGAAGGTACATCTGATACAGGCCATGGTCTTTGCTATCACTTGTTATGCATTAGAGAGTTGGACAATGACTAAAGAGGATAGAAGGAGAATTGATGCCTTTGAGCTGTGGTGCTGGAGAAGAGTATTGAGGGTACCATGGACTGCTAGGAAAACAAACAGATTCATCCTGGAAAAAGTCAAACCGGGCTGCTCCTTGGAGGCAAGGATTCTAAGGCTTCGTCTAACATACTTTAGGCATGTTGCAAGGAGGGACAGGTTCTTGGAGAAGGACATCATGCTTGGTAGGGTGGAGGGACAGCGCAGAAGGGGAAGGCTCTCTACGAGGTGGATTGATTCAGTGACTGGGGTAACCGGGATGGGTGTATTGCAGACAGTGAGATTGGCACAGGACAGAGCAGAGTTTAGGGCTGTTGTACATACGGTTGCTATGAATCACAAGCGACTCGACGGCACATAACAACAACAACAACAACGGATGTACTTTGCAGAGGATAGGCCTCCCTCTCCATCTTGTTCTTGAATATCTTCCTTGGAGTATCATGGAAATTATTTTTATTTAAGAATTGAATACTTAAGTAGAATTTAAAGTAATGCCTTGTAATCTTTTCTAGCAACTGTGGCATGGGCAGAACGAGTAGCAAAGGCATTTTGTAGAATGTTCTGCTTTCTGAGGCATGGATCTCAGTCTGCCACCTGGTAGCTTGTTCATAAAGTGGACAAGTCACTCAGTGGATCCATGGCTCACATAGCATATTGTTTCCCCTGAGCAAACCAGTAAATCCTACACAAGATTATCCATCTTTCTCTAGTAGAGTACGTGGTGGATTTGAACTGCATGCCTTTTTGTTGGCAGTGCAACTTTTCACCACTAGGCCACCAGCACTCCCTTGAAAAAGACAGTTGTTGTTGTTGTTAAGTGCCATCGAGTCTCAGGCGAGTCATAGCAACCCTACGAAGGAGAGTCCTCGACGCGTGGGTGCCTTTCATCTTCTCTCCAGGTTCATAGGGTTTTCCAAGGCAAGCTATTATGGAAGTGGACACCACTCCTGCTTCCAAGCTTGTTTTAATTGGGGAGCTCCACCCCACTTTCTGTCCGCATTGGGTAGCCAACCATTAATGCATTTGACACATCAGTGTTAACAGTGTTCAGCCTCACAAAAACCACAAGTGACTGCGGTCCGGCAACTTGTACACCAGGGCTATATGACCTAGAAGAATGTCTGAACAAAAACAATGAAAGATAGGCCTGAGGGCCCTTCAGTGTCTTACCAACCTGGCATGCCCAAATACTGGCAAACTCTGAAAAAGACAGTAGCTTTTATTTATCAGATAGATAGCCTATAATAGAAAGCTATGGTGCTCTAATAGTAATGAGCTATGCTGCAAATCCCAAAGACAAGCTGTTCAAATCCACCAGTGCCCCTGTAGAAGAAAGATGGGAAGTCACTCCTGTGTGATTTACTGCCTTTGAAAACCTGCTAGAAAGTCAGCTATGAATCACTTCCAACTCATCAGTATGCAACAACAACAACAAAATAACATATAGACTACATATCATACTCTCACTGTCACTCATTCTGACTCAATTTATGGATGACCCTCCTTTGTACACAAGGCCGTAAATCAGAAGGAAAGAGGAGATTGCTCTTCTTCCTCCTAAAGAGCTGCTGGTAATTTGGAATAACCAGAGGAGAACAACCTTTGGGTTAGTAGTATACCTTCCTACAGACTATGCCACCATAATGTAGTCAATACAGAATAGTTTGGTTTTTATTATGATTAATGTATGAGGCTATGCGTAAGGGTTTCTGTTTGCAGTTGGGATCATTCATGTTTTGAAAGTTGCTTTTGTTGTTAAGTGCCCTCGAGCTGTCTGTGACTCATAGGGATTCTAGATACCATAATGATTCATGTTAAACACAATGGAATACTACACTGCATTGAAAAACAAGGAACTCAGGCAATATTCAAAATGGGTGACCCTGGAGGACATTATGCTGAGTAAAATATCTCAGTCACGAAAGGACAAATACTGCCTGGTGCCCCTGTTGTAGAAAGTGACTGATGTCAGGCTTGGGGTAAGACTGAGAAAAACTGGATAGATTATGTATACTGAATTGAAACAGGTGAGGGAGAGAACCGTTTAAAAGTGATATATGATATTATGATTATCACAGGAATCCAGAATTAAGGTTGCATAGTGGAGTGCATTTGGGGTGACGGGGGTGGGGGGCAGAGGTGGGGGAGGGGGATTGTATACCAACGAAAAAGTTTATGTTTTTCTTTTTGAAGAGAGGAGGGAACTGGGGGGTGGGGGGTAAAGAAAAAAGTGCAATAATGAATGAATGTATGAAAATCCAAAATTTCTGTAAATGTTCATTAAAATTAATAAAATTAAATTAAACAAACAAACAAAAAAGCCCTGTTCCTTAGGGGGGAAAAATTGGCCATTTATGTTGAAAGCACGATGTGTATGATTTATAAACCTTACCGAAATAACACCTAATAAAAGGAAAAAAATAAATTTATATTACAAGAAATCTCATAAAGGTGTGAATCGTGTCATTTGGCTGAAATTATTTCAATAGGTTAGAGCAGAATAAAATCCATGCTTTTGTGTATCTATTTATTTTAAATCTATCCTTTTAAAATGGATTACAATGTCTTATATAATTTGGCCAGTTTATGTTTATCTTACCTCTTCTTCCTCTATTTTCTTCTTTGTGTACCTAATCTAGTAGATTTAATTAGTAAATCAATGTAATGAAGTAATCTAGCATAATTTTGATGCATTTAAAAGTAAAGTGACAAAACAACTATGAGATATCAGCTCACCCCTGTAAGAATAGCAAAATATAACAGAACAGCAAGCAACAAATGCTGGCGAGGATGTGGAGAAACTGGAACTCTTATTCACTGTGGGTGGGAATGTAAGATGGTGCAACCATTGTGGAAGGTGGTGTGGCGCTTTCTCAAAAAATTGCAAATAGAGATACCATTTGACCCAGCAATCCCATTACTGGGAATATACCCCAGAGAGACCATGTCTGCCATCCAAGCAGATATATGCACACCCATGTTTATTGCAGCTTTGTTTACAATAGCAAAGAGTTGGAAGCAGCCTAAGGGCCCATCAACAAATGAATGGATAGAGAAGCTGTGGTATATCCACACAATGGATACGCAGCTTTGAAAAACAAGGAACTCATGCAATATTATTCAAAGTGGGTGACCCTGGAGGACATTATGCTGAGTCAAATATCTCAGTCACAAAGGGACAAATACTGCATGGTGCCACTGTTGTAGAATGGGTCTGACATCAGGGTGGGGTTATGACAGAAAAAAACTGGATAAATTATGTATATTGAAACAGATTAGGGAAAGAACAGATTAGAAGTGATATATGATTGAGTATTATCATTAGCACAGGAATCCAGAATTAAGGTTGCATAGAGAAGTGTATTCGGGGTGGGGGGAAGGGACGTGTGAATTGTATACTAATGAAGGAATTTTTTTTCTTTTTTTTTTTTCTCTCTTCGGAGGGGGAAGCGAGCTGGTGGGGAGGGGTGGGAAGGAAGAAAATTGCAGCAATGAATGAATGGAAATCCAAAACCTCTGTAAAAAAAAATTTTCAAAAAAAGTTTGAAAAAAAAAAATAAATGCTTAATGAGTTATCCAAAGTCTGGAACATGCGTCCCCAGAAATTTGTAAAGCGGCTGTAATGCTGAGTCCTTTAGTCAACAGACGTGGCGTGGACTGACTCCCTCCCACTCCACCTGTTGCTGTCCTGCCCAGCTCATTCTGCGGCTTCCTCTAAGCCCACGGCAGCTCGTCACTCACTGGCTGCTTGTTCCATCTGTCACACTCTTCCGTTACAACCTCCCATTTTCTACCAAAACGACCCTGTCTGTTTGCCCAAGTCCTTTCTGCTGAGCACCAGCCTCTTGCAGACACATTTGATCAATAAATTCTATCCCTCTCTCTTCCCTCTTACATATATGTTGTAAATTCCGAGTAAGAGTGAGGGTGTAAAGTTGAGAATGAACAAGAGAGAGGTATCATCAGACCTTCCCTGTGTACTGACAGGAAGGAGGACAAGGGTAGAGGGTTCAAAATCAATGCCAAGTGTGCAGGCTTCAGTGTCAGAGCAGATGCTGGAGCATTTGCTGAGGCAGAGAAGACAGAAGCAAAAGCCATTTAGGGTGGAGCATGGAGGCGGCTGGGTTTGATGCTGGACATGGTGAGTTTAAAGTACCTGGAGGGCGTCCAAGTGGGCCATTCAGGAGATACCTTGTCACACAAGTCACAGTTGAGGAGGTAAGACTCTGCTGGGGTTCCACGCTGCTCGGTGAGTGCAAGTTGAGCCACTGTCTGTGTAAGAGACAGAAGGACGAGGGGAGGACTCCACAGAAGCTAACTCCCTATTGGACTCAAAGTTTCTTGAGGCCAAGATGCCGTGTTGTTTCTTCCTTCTTATCGTAGAGAGTTTTTCAGGACAGACCCTTCCTTCATAGTATACACGATGTTCATGAGGAGTAAGTACTGTAAGGACTAACTAGGGCCTAGTGACAAGAAACTGCACTGCAATCCCAAAGGCGCACAGTTCAAATCTCAACAGCTGCTCCACAGGAAAAGGATAGGCAATCTCCTCTCATGAAGTTAACTGCCTCTGAAAACCCACCGGAAGGATCAGCTATGGGTCAGTTCTGAGACAATAGTACACAATAACAAGGACTATGAAAAGAAGCTTCAGGCGAGCTCTGGTAGCCTAGTGGCAAGAAGCTGCACTGCAATCCCAGAGGTGCGCCGTTCGAACCCACCAGATGTTCTGCTGGAGAAGGAGGAACAATCTCCTCCTGTACCAGTCAAATCCAGTTTGATGGTACACACACACACACACAAATTAAATAAAAAAAAAAGAAAAGTTTCAGAATTGGAAAAAAAAAAAGTAAAGTGAGCATGCAAGTTTGTTGGCAAAGATGTGGGGAGGACAGATGTTACAAAAAATCTCCACAGATCTAATCTCACAGGATCCCTGGGAGAGAAAAAAGTTTGAGGACAAGAATTCTGTCAGAGTCAATGTCTCCCAAGTGGGCTTTTTTGTTTGTTTGTTTACTCTCTGTGGGGAATGATTTATCTCTTAAATGATATTCTAAGCCATAGAGGTCAACACCCTGAGCCCTTGTAGAGCAAGGACTGAGTATGTGAGAGGACCACTTGAAAAAAAGAATCTACATATGTCACATCACAGTCTGAAAGTGGAATAGGAGGACAAACAGCAGTTTCTCAATTACTCCAAGAAATAATTATGATCATTCACACTCCTGGAGAGGGTTTTTTGTGTGTTGAGTGTTTGGTTGGTTGGTTTTTCCTCCCAGAGGTAAAGTGCTAATAAGGCAAAAATGAAATAAAGCAAAATGAAACTTTTCAGCAACTATATTCTCTCAAACAGGAAGGAAGAAATGATGAAATAAGAGGGATGAAGAGATTTCAAAGGCAGCTCCAGAAGACAAAAAAGTATTATAACTGCATATGCAAAGACCTAGAATTAGAAAACCAAACCTGAAGAACATGCTTGACATTTTTCAAGCTGAAAAAACTGAAGAACAAATTCAAGCCTTAAATTGAAATGTGTGAAGTGTTTAAGGGGGGAAATACTGGATAACGCTGGAAACATAAACAAAAAAAGATAGCTGGAACATACAAAGTAACTTTACCAGAAAGAATTGGTTGAGACTGAACCATTTTAGGATGTAGCTGACGATCAAAATCCAAGACTAATGAAGAAGTTGGTGCTATAACAATGGCAAGGATGGTTAGATTGTCAGAAGGTATCAGTCCCTGGAAACAGACATTTCTCTTGCAACAGTGAAAGATCAGAGAAAGAGAGTGAGACTATATAAGATGGACACAGTGACTGCAACAAAATGATTCATCATAAGAATGATGCAAGGATAGAACAGAGTTTTGATCTTTTGTTCTTAGAATTGCTGAGTTGCCCAAATGGTACTTAATAACAACAACTCTTATCCCCAAAACCTACTGCCAGTGTATAATTTTTGTGGCAAGTCAATGAAAGGACCATTGAAAGAAACTAGGCTGGGAATGTCCTAGTCAGCTATCACCTGTGCTTTGTCTCTACTCTTGCTTTTCAGGTTGGATGTTTGTCTGTGTATTCTAATGGACAGGAACAGTTGAACTGTCTTTATTTGTCCTTGCACCCTTGCAGTTCTTGATATAGACTGGGATCTGTATGCCCTTTCCTGCACTGGTACTGCTCTGCTGCCTCTCCAACATGCTCTGTTCAGGGATCATTGTGGACCTACCGAGTTTGGTCATGTGAGTAGATGTGGGCAGTACAACCTACAGACTTTCTCTAGTTGGAATCGTCTCAGGTGCAGTCTAGGTGTCTTGAGCTGTCTTTTGATGATCTGCCAGAGTTGGATGGTGATCAGGAAGACAATATCTACCAGTCTTGCTGCTTCCCTTGGATATGGACAGAAGAATGTTATTGTACAGAGTGAATCATTCTGGAAGTCCATCAGGAAGCCCAGAATGATGCACCTGCTTCTGAAGCTTTTGTGGTTTAAATGATCTCTGAGAACAGTATCAATGATAGAGTTTAAATAATCAAAGATTGCTGCCATGGAAATACCAGAGTGTCCTCTGACGAATTTGGCACTGTGGAGGTACAGACTCAAAATACTGACCACCATTCAAGGAATTCAGGAGTTTCTCACTTCTCACTTCACATTCTCATAGGTTTTTACAATCTTCTTAAGAGAGACATTGAAACTTTTATCCTCAGATATCTACATTACACACTTTTCCCTTAACTTGAGGCCAAGTCTTTGTTAAACCTCACTACAGCTAGTACCAAAGGTACTCCTTCTGTCCAGGAGTCTAGGGAGAAGGAGCCACAAGTGGCCTTTCTGGAATGCTGGACAGTGTTTAGTGCAGGCTAAGGGAGAGCATGGGAAGCACAAGGACACGCGAGTAGACAGAGAGTCCCTCATCTCTTCCGATATTCTTTACTCTGGTGCTCAATTTGCTTCTGGCACATGCTCTTTTCTTTTCTTTCTTGTCTTGTTTCTCCAAGCCATAAACTATGTCTGCTCCCTTCAGAACACATTTAATTGTGCTTCTCTGGCTTCTCTATATTTCAAATAACATCAAACCAGAGATCTTTTGGACACTTTTACATAAATATTGCCTCTTACAATAGGTATTTCTCACTGTGCATGCAAAAGTCCATTATCTCCTTCAAAGGATTTTTAGTGTTCCCAACCTTATTTTTGTTTTATTTTTAAATTATATTTCTCTTTTCTTTACTATAGCAACATCTCCTTAAAACTGGGATCTTACATGAATTACATAGATTACTGTAACAATTTTGGACAATAAGAAATAGAAAACATTTATAGAAGGTCTGGCCAGGGAGTAGGTAGAAGTCACGCTGTATAGCTGTAAGTTGGAGGTTAAAGGACAAGGTGTGAGACATAAAGTCAAAGCTATACCATGTTTCAGTAATTAAGAAAAGAAAGAGTAAGTCTCAGAAACATTAGCTGTAAGAAAGAGGAAGAGATACATCTTTCCTAGAAGCAAAGTAAATTTGATGAGTATTTGAGTAGGGAAGAGGGTTAAAATATAAAAGATGTCTTTGTTCTTAAGTACGTACTGGTCCTAGGAGCAGATATTACAGATAAAAGAACTTTTTCTCTTAGAAAAAAATATAATAGCTCCATTTGGAGTACATTAATTTTTTAATAGTAACTTTTCCCTTTTGAGATAATTTTAATTCACAGACAATTTTAAGAAAAAGAAATCTCCTGTATTCTTTACCTAGTATCCAACAATTGTAAATCTTGCAAATTATTAGTCTCACAACTAGATAAGTGACATTGATCACATCCAAGATATAGAAAAATTCCATCACAAAAAAGGATATATTGAAATGGTTGTGCCTGTAGATATTGTTCAAACATGACTTTTTGAAATGGTTATTCTGTAAATGTTCCTTTTCCTTTTCTGGCTCAGAACACATTAATATACTAAAAATGTACCAAAAGTAATATCCACCTACTTCATTTGTCTCATTATAATAATATGTGGAAGAATTCTTTCCAAGATTACCATTTTAAATTTTATGCAGAGTGCTCTGATAATCTAATGGGTAAAGAATTGTGCTGCCAACCCAAATGTAGAAAGATGGATAGTGTCCTCCCATTGCAATTTACAGCCTTTGAGAAACCCCTGGAAGGTCTATTCTGTGTCGGTTCTGACTCCACACATTAAGTTTGAGATATTTTTAGTTTGGAGTTGGAAATACATGGAAATAACTATCCTGACTCTTTAATAAGCTCCCCTGGGATGAATTATTCACACATTTACACACCTGCACACACACATACAACACAAACAAGAACCTGCACGAGATGCAATTTTTATTAGAAAAGACAAAATGTGACTACCATGCACATCTCTCACATTTGAAGAGAGTGACGATTCTGTCTTTATAAAGAGTATCCTTTCATTTTCACCACAGCCAAAAGAAGAGAGATTAAAAACAGCTGGAACAGATGTCTATTTTCACCTCTTCCATCTGGAACTTTGTTTTTGGATATCACAGACATTTTCCAAATAAACCTCTGTTGAACAAAATGATAAATGTGAAAGAGACATGCTTGATTTTCTTTTTGTTGGAAGAGCTTTGTCGCATTTGGAGGAATTATATATTTTGAATACAAAACTAAACCTTTAAAACATACAAATAGAGGTTCTTTTATCAGGTGATGTGACATGTATTTATTTTGTTTTGAAACTGGACAATGCAGTTAACTACAATGCTGGCTCTTTTGTTAGCAGCTCTTAATTTACCTGAGAGAGCAAAACAAAGTCTCTTACTACAAACTGACATTTAAATAGATTATTTGTTAATGTTGTTGTTAGTTGCTGTTGAGTTAACCCCTACTCAGGGCAACTTCATGGGTACTGAGTAGGGTTGTCAAAGTTGTGACCTTTGTTGTTGTTATGTTATTTCATGCTGCTGATAGCAACCTCATGAACAAGAGAGCTGAACCTGTTCTGCACTAGGTCATCCTCATAATCTCCCACATGCTTAAACCCATTGTTAAGGTCAAAGTATCAATCTATCTCGTTGAGGGTTTTCCTCTCTTTCTCTGACACCCCATCTTTCCCATCATGATGCCTTTTTATATAGACTTTAAAAGCAGATAGGACTTTTTGGTTGGTGTTTAAACCCTAGTTCTGACAATTACTAATACAGTTTACTGTTCTAGCTCAGCTAATGAATTTTGAAGGTCTGAAGCTAAGTAGAAATAGAAGACTATTTATGGTAATTCCACCATAAAATGACTAATTAATTAGAAGAGTAAGAATGCATTAGGCTTCTAGGTGGATTACCTGTGAGGTGAAAATCCTGGAAAGAGAATGAGGAGAGAAAGAAATGTTTTTAATTTGGTGTAGGATACTAGATGAATATATTCATCCTAACATGTCAAGAGGGGAGGATTAGAACAGAAGTAAAAATTAAAATTGATGTATCATAAAATTATAATGATCACGCTTAGCCAATATAAGACCTTAAAACACACATGGTTGTTACTCGTGTTTTTAGGTGTCACCTTCTAGACTCCAACTCATAGCAACCTTTAGGACAACAGATCCAAACCATTCCTGGTCCTGTGTTAGCCTCACAACTCTACTCACATCTTAAAGTCTATTGCTCTAATCTCAAAGTCAGTTCATCTCATTGAGAGTCATCTTCTTCACAATGTTTGAAGCATCATGTCCTTCTGGAGCTGTTGGCCTGCTCCCTTTTGATAATATTCTCAAATTACGTGTCAAATGTTTGTATGGCTAGGAAGCATTTGAAATAACTGTGGTTTGGGTCAGCAACATTTTAGTCTTTAAGCTGACATCCTTGTGTTTGAGCTCTTTAAAGAGATCCTTGAGAGGAGATTTGCCCAATGCTATTGTTTTCTGATACATGGATTGCTGCTTCTGTGGATGTTGTTTGTGGATCCAAGTAAAATGAAATCCTACGCAACTTTAGGCTTTCCCCACCCCCTTCTCATGATTTTGTCTACTAGTCTAATTGAGAGGATTTTGTATTCTTTATTTTTTTACAGTTTTCCTATATAACTTTATTTTTTGATGTTTTTATTTATTCAGAATGTATGTGTTAAGTATTAACTATGTTCCATGTGGATGCAATGGTACACAGGTTTAAATATTACAAGATGGTATCTTTTGTCTAACACCATTTACTTTTTTTATTGACATTTTAATGGAAGTTTATACAGAACTTGGATTTCCATTCATTGATTGTTGCACATTTTCCCCTCTTCCCACTCCTCCCTCAAGTTCACTTTTCTCTTAAAAAAAATTCTTTCATTATAGTACAATTCCCCACCCTCCTCAGTCCACTTTACTGTGCAGCTCTTGTTCTATATTGTTGTCATGCAAATAATACCTAATCATATATTCATTTTAAACAGCTCTTTCCTTCATCTGTTTCAATGAAGTGTACATTATTTATCCCCTCTTTTCTTAGTTTCTCCCCAACCCCGATGTCAACCCTATTTTATAGCAGTGATGTTATGCAGCATTTTTCCTTTTGTGGCTGAGATATTTCACTCAGAATAATGTCCTCCAGGGTCACCCATTTTATATATTTCATGAGCTCTTTGTTTTTCAGTGCTGCATAATATTCCATTGTGTGAATATTACACTGCTTCTCTATTCATTTGTTTGCTGATGGACACTTGGATTGTTTCCAGATCTTTGCTATTGTGAACAATGCAGCAATAAACATGGGTGTGCATACAGCTGCTTGGATGGCAGCTCTGGTTTCTTTAAGGTATTCTTGATGTTGAAAACTGTAGTCTTTGATCCTCATGCTTAAGTATTTCAGCTCCTCTTAACTTTCTGCAAGCAAGGTCATATCATCTGCATAGCACAGACTTTTTGTGACTCTTCCTCATGCCCTGGTGTCACATTTCAAGTCATCACTCTGAAGCTAAGGTGTGCATGGTATATTTGTTGCTTCATATTCATGCAAAAGAGAAGATTTCATGTACTATTGAATGTCAGATGGATGACCAAATCTATTCTGGAAGATGTACAGCCAGAATGCTTCTTGGAGGTGAGGACAATGAGGCTTAGTCCTAAATATATATGAGACCAGTCCTGGGAAAATGACATAATACTTGGTAAAATAGCAGGTCAGAAACAAAAAAGGAAGACCTTCAATGAAATATCAACATAACAACCGGCTCAAACATTAGGATTGAGGGTATGAGACAAGACCAGGCAATTTTGTTCTGCTGTATGTGTGGTCATTATTCTGAGTCAGAACCAACTTGATGACACCTAACAACAGTGTGTGTGTGTGTGTGTGTACACACACGAGCGTTTGTTTTCCTAGTGAGTTCTGGTGCATAGCCTGTAGTGAATTGTGCTGCTAACCCAAAGGTCAAGTGTCTCCCACGGTTCCAAATGAGCAGTGTCTCTAGGAGAGAAAGATGGACAGTCTTCTCCACTTGCAATTTACAGCCGCAAAAACCCAACTATGAGTTGGAAGGAACTGACTTGATGTCAGTGAATTAGAATTATATATATTCTTACCTAGGGAGATACACACTCACACACACGTGTAATATAAATATCTATTTTAAATGGAGTTCTGGTGTCCTAGTGGTAAGAACCTGCACTGCAATGCCAAATGGTCACAGTTTGAATCTGCCATTTCTCTGTGGGAGAAGGATGGACAATCTCTTCCCATGCAGTTAACGACCTCTGAAAACCCACTGGAGGATCAGTTATGGCTTGGTCCCAACTTTACAGTACTCAACAACAACATATAGATGGAGAGATATACAGAAATGTATAAATATATAAGCAGATAGCCCAGGAGTAGAGTATACTTGAAAATCTCAGTTTTATTGAATAATGAAGCTACAGAATGAAAGTACTGTCTATAAATATCTCAGAAAAGAAAAACCCATAAAGCAAAAGTTCAGATACAAATCTTGGTACCATTTACTTTGAACTTTTGACTCAATGTAAGTTGACTCAGAAATTACAGCCACAAAAACCCAACTATGAGTTGGAAGGAATTGACTTGATGTCAGTGAATTAGAATTATATATATTCTTTCCTAGGGAGATATACACATACACACACACACACACACACACACGTGTAATATAAATATCTATTTTAAATGGAGTTCTGGTGTCTTAGTGGTAAGAACCTGCACAGCAATGCCAAATTCAGAATGTATGTATTAAGTATTAACTATGTTCCATGTGGATGCAATGGTACACAGGTTTAAATATTACAAGATAGTATCTTTTGTCTAACACCATTTACTTTTTTTAATTGACATTTTAATGGAAGTTAAAACGGCTGGATAGTCTCAGCAGCTGTTTCTACAAGGACTAGAAACACCGATTTGAGATACACAGTTAAGGAATAGTTATTAGGTGAGGAGATGTACAGGAGCATGGAAAGGTCATGATTACTCTTTCTTTTTTTTTTTTTTGTATGTGTGGCTGAGTGCATAGTTTTGGGGTAAGTAAGGAGAGGGTCACCTGCCCAACAAGCTAGATCTCCACAGGACAATTAACAAGTCACAGGTGGAGTTAGATTGCCCTCACATTCCTAGAAGAGAAGATATTTTTCACAGTCTGGACCACATCCACTCAACATAAAACTGAATCTGATAACAATTATGAGCAGCTAGAGCACAGTGAAAAGTAAATACTAAAGCCAGTTCTTGCCAAGATTTTCTTTGTATTTTAACCACATGATCCATATTCTTTATTAGTCTATTTCTCATCTGTCTAAACACCGTTGCCAATATATAAAATGTAACTATGCTTATCTCAGGTACTTATTTAAATTTATAATGGAATAGATATTTTTGCATATGGTTAAGTGACTGACAATATTAATTGAAAAATAAAAACACAAAAATAATAACTTTCTCCTAGAAAATGTGAGAAGAATTAAAGGACTGAAATTCATTCTTATAATAAATAGAAAGTGAAAATAGAGTTTCCTGGCATCATTGAGATGGATACTTTGTTAACCAGCACATGCTCTTTGAAGGTGACATTCAAGTTCACTTTGACTAGTGGTGACTTCATTCTGCCTTCTTGTTGTTATATTGTTATTGCCTCAAGTTGACTCCAACTCATTGCAACACAATCCTGCACCATTCTCAAAACTCTGCTGTGCTTATGCACATTGCTGCAGTCACTGTGGCAATCCATCTCATTCAGAGTATCTTCTTCTCTTCTTTTCAAAGGTCCTTCTCTGAACCTCTATCTTTCCAAGTACAATGCCCTTATCCTGATATTGGCCTTTCCTATGTCATTCTATATTTTTCCCTTAGAAGTTTTTCATATTGCATCTTGAATTTTGTTTTGTACTTTCAGTTTAAGAAAACAAATTCTAGTGGCATAGTCCATAGTTTATTTTACTCTAACCAGGAAGTGGCACAGCTTCAGTGGTTTGCATCCACTCGTAGCTCCGTGGAAGAAAGATGGATAATCTTCTCTCACTGAGATCACTGTGAATCAGACCTGACTTGATGGCACTGAGTGAATGAGTTCATATGTATGTGTGTGTGTGTATGTCAAGTTGTGAAGATTTTTATTTTATTTATGTTGAGACCTAATCCACACTGAAGGATCTTATATATTATGTATAGTTATTAGGTGCTGTCGATTGCGTACAAGTCATAGTGACCCTATGAACAACAGATCTGAATCCTGTCACATCCTCCACCATCCTTATCACCCCTGACACCCTTGATCCCATTGCCATAATAAGTGTATCAATTTATTTCGCTGAGGGTCTTCCTTTGCTGCACTGACCCTCCATTCTCGCCCCCCCCCCAAGCATGATATCCCTTTCTAAGGAATAATCTCTCCTAACAACATGACTACTGACTGGCTGGAAAAGATCCATATTTGTCCCCATTCCCAAGAAAAAGGATACAGTAGAATGTGGAAATTATTGAACTCATGCAAGAAAAATATTGTTGAAGATCATTCAAAAATGGCTAGAACAGTATGTTGACAGGGAACACAAGAAGTTCAAGCTGGTTTTAGAAGACATAGCACCAGGGATATCACTGCTGATGACGGATACTGGTTGAAAGCATAGAATACCAAAGGAATATCTATTTGTGTTTCATTGACTGCACAAAGTCATTTCACTGGGTGGATCATTACAAATTATGGCTCACATTGAGAAGAATGGGAATCCTAGAATACTTAATTGTGCTCATATGGATTCTTTACTTAAACCAAGAAACTGTTGTCCAAATGGAGCTAGGCAACACTGTTTTTGTTGTTAAGGGCCGTTGAGTTGTAGATAACTCATAGTGACCCTATGAACTCAAGTCCTCAACACTTGCGTGATTTTCATCCTTTCTCCAGGTTTGTATGGTTTCCAGAAGCAAGTTACTACAGAAGTGGATGCCACTCTTGCTGTCAAGCTTGTTTTAAATGGGGAGTTCCACCAAACACTGTCTACCACAGGTAACCATTATTGCATTTGACACATCAGGGTCACAGTATTTGGCTTCATAGCAACCACAAGTTACCTCTGTATGGCAAGTAGGCATACCAGGCCTATAGAATCTGATCTTTCAAACAAGGCAACAGTACATAATTTAAAATAAGAAACCGTGTGTATCAGGGTTGCATCCTCTTTTTATACTTATTAAAGCTGTATGTTGAGTAAATAATTCATGAAGCCAGATTCTGTGAAGAGGTATATGGCATCAGAGTTGGAGGAAGACTCATCAACAGCTTGCATTATGCAGATGATACAACTTTGCTTGCTGAAAGTGAGAAGATATGAAATGTTTGGTGCACAAGATAGAGAATTACTGTTTTCAATTACATCACAACATCAAGAAAACAAAGGTCCTCATCACAGGACCGACAGTCAACATTATTATAGATGGAGAGAGGATTGAAGTTGTCAGTGATTTAGACTTGCTTGGACCAACTGTCAGTACCCTTGGTACCAGCAGTCAGGAAATAAGGAAATATATTGCGCTGGACAAGTCTGCTATCAGGGACCTCTACAAAATACTGAAGAACAATGATATCAGTTTGAAGACCAAGATACACTTGATTCAGGCTATGGCCTAGTAATTCGTAGTAATTATGCATCAGAGAGCTGGACAATAAATAAGAATGGCAGAAGAATTGATGCCTTTGACCTGTGGTGCTGTGGAAGAATAGACTATTCTATGGACTACCAAAAGAAAAAAACACACACCAAAAACCCCACCAGGTATGTCTTGGAAAAAGTGCAGCCAGAGTTCTTCTTGGAGGCAAAGATGGTGAAGCTTTGTCTTTCATACTTTGGACATGTAGCTATGTGAGACTGTTCCTTGGAATGAGACACCATCCTTGTAAAGGAGAGGAAGACACCTAAAGAGATGGATTGACATAGTGACTTCAGCAATGGGCTTGAGTGTGTCAGAGACGATGCAGATGGTACAGGGTAAAACAGAGTTCAGGTTGGCTGTTCATAGGGTCACTATGATTTATACTCAACTTTATACTCAACTCGATGGAACATAAGAACAACAAAAACAACATGTACAATGTATGAGATGAAACTTCTCCATTCTTACCTTCAAGGAACACTCTGGTGACACCTCCTTTAAGACACATCTCTTCATTCTTTTGGCACCCCATGGTGAATTTAGTACTCTTCTCCAATACCAAAAGCCAATGACATTGATCCTTCTGTCATCCTTATTCAGTTTAGTGACTTCGTGGTAAGGAATTGTGCTACTAATTAAAAGATATAGTTTGAGTCTACCACCTGCTTTTTGGGGAAAAGATTTACTTCCTCTAAAAACCCACTAGAGGGTCAGATAAAGATCAGTTCTGGCTTAAAGGTACATAACGCAACAGCAATATACCATCAGCGCTCCACTAGGAATTTAAAAAGATCAGTGGAAAAAAAAATATAAATATATTTGAAAATGAGTGGTGAAAAGTTTGACTTGGACAACTTGGAATAAACAATGATGATAGAGATAAAGAATATAGAGAACATTAATTAATAGATTTATGAAATAGCAACAAAACAAACAAGTTCTGTTTTGATGCAGGCAGATTTATGTGTTCTGTTGTTATCTATGAGTTTAATGTTAAATCAATAAGCACAATCAATATATTCTTTGATTTTCATGGATATTTGGAAAAGTAGAGGACCAGTGAAAGAGGAAAGAAAGCCTCCCTGAGAGGCATTGACTGCAACAAGCAGGTAAACATGGAGCAGACTGTGTGGAAAGCTCAAGATAAAATAAGACTGTGATCTGTTGGTCTCAGTATTTCTCTAAGTTATAGTGGAATGAACTACAGCTAAAAATATTAAAAGCAACAATGATTTCTATGGATATTTGATTATGGACACAAGTGAAATAAAATCTTTGACAACTTCATTCTTTCCAACATTTATTATGTTGCTGCCTTTCGGTCTAGTTGTGAAGATTTTTGTTGAGATCTAATTCACACTGAAGGCTATATAGTCTTTAATCTTCTTAACTTCCAGTTAGCAAGGTCTTGTCATCCACATCACTCAGGCTGTTGACAGGTCTCTACATCCTTCTTCTTGTAGTCTAGGTTGTCAGGCTAGTTTTTCAGCATACAGACTAACCCTGACACACACCTTTCCTGATTTTAAACAGCACTTCATTTTCTTGTGTTGATCTAACAATCGCAACTTGGTTTATATATTGCCACTTTAAAGACTAAGTTGTGTCTCAGCAAACCACAGGGTTTACAATTTCCTCTTATGCATGGCATGGTAAAGTTACATCCTGGACTGTCAAAAGAAGAAACACATCTATATTCGAAGAAGTGAAGTCTTAATGCCCCTGAAAGGCAAAGATTGTAAGACTCTCAGACTTTGGACACGCTATCAGGAGCTGCCAGTTCCTGGAGAGGAGCATCACGCATAAAGTAGAGGTTCAGAGTAAAAGAGAAAGACCCTCGACAAGACAGGTCCACAAAATTCCTGCAACAACAGGCTTTAGGACAGCAGAGACTGTGAAGTTGGAGCAGGATCAAGAATGTGATTTGTATGAATCAAAGCATGACATATGCATGACACTTTATAACAATAATATTGAATTATAAGACGTTACTAATCAATGATTTCAACTCTGTTTTACTGGTTTTTATCCCTTCTCAAAAATTGGGGTTTCCCCCTCATTTATGCTTTGACATCCCTTATAATTTTGTTTTACCCAAACTTAACAGTCTTTTAATGAACTAGGTTGTTTTTGTTAGGTGTCATTTAGTCAATTTTGACTCATAATAACCTCATGCACATGAGTTAAAAATCTTATCCAATCCTCACAGTCTGTACTGGGACAATCACTGAGGGTCTTCCTCTTCTCTGACTCTCGGTCTTTCTAAGCATGATGTCTTTTCCAGGGTCTGGCACCCCTGACAACATGCCTAAAGTACATACCATGACATTTCACTATCCTTGTCTTTGCGGAACACCCTGGCTTCAGCAACAACAGATTTGTTTGTTCTTTTGACGGTCTGTGGTTTGTTCAGTATTCTTTGCCAATACCACAATTCAAGGCAACAATTCTTCTTCAGTCTTCCTTATCTTTGTCCAATTGTCTTAGTCCAGAAGCCCTATTATACTTTGTTCACCACTGCTGATCCTTTTGGAATGTGAAATACTGGTGCCATAAATTCCAGCATCACAGAAATACACAAGCTAATAAAGGATGGTGAACTTACAAAGTGGTGAAGTATACTGCATAACTCACTTTTTTGTTTTTTGTTCTGCCTTTTCCACTTTAATATACATTAAGCTATACATTTATCTTTCATCATTTTCATGACTTATTTTTAAATGTCTTATTCTTTACTGAATTTAGAATGTGTTTTGTTGATGAAACTGTGGCATAAGTCTTCACAAACCATTTGACATCCTAAGAATCTTCCCATTGAGATGTCCCTCATTCAGTAACTTGTATCATGCTTTTTAGCAAGGCATGGGGAAGTGTTTAGTATGAGGTGCTGCTTCTCAGGCCAGCCTGTTATACAATATTGTAAGCACTAGATTTTTTTTAAGTAACAAAACATGCTTAATATATGTTAACCAGGTTTGGCTACAGTAGCTTCCCAAGTATATGACTTAAAAATGTTGCTTATAATTAATTCCAGAAGTACAATTGAGTCATATTCTTGAAGTATATATTCACACATGACTTCCGAACATTTCTCTTTTTTTTTTTTTTTCTGTTTAAGGGATTTGGATTTAATAAGTGAATCAGCTATTCTGATGTGGTATAACATAGCTACTCAGATTTCTTCACTAACTCCACAATTCACCCCACTTAAGGGAGCACCATAATTAATAACAGCCATTATCAATTTTGTTAGTAGCAGAAGAAAAGGAGATATCCTAACTTCAGATGTTTAGATTCCCTGTTGTTTTCGTTATGTGCCATTGAGTTGCCTGTAACTCCTAGCAACCCTATGTACAGCAGCTATGAACACTGCCCTGTCCTGAGCCGGTCTCTTGATTCCAACACACCTTCCCCACTTACCCTAATTATTGTATTAATCCATCTCATCCGGGGTCTTCCTTTTCTGTGCTGTCCCTCACCCTTCCAGAGCATGATGTCCTTCTTAAGGACTGGTCTCTCCTGGCCATGTGCCCAAAGTATGTGAGATGGAACTTCAGAATACTAGCCTCCAAAGAGAAAGTTGGAGAAAGCTATTTGTTTTGTTGGTGGTCCATAGTATGTTCAAGACTAGAGAAAGTCCAGCACCACAACTTGAAGGCATCTATTCTTCATCTGTCATCCTTAATCATTGTTCAGCTCTCTGATGTATAGCAAGTAATTGTGGAGATCATGGCCTGGGTTAGTTGCACGTTAATCTCTAGACTGACATTATTGCTTTTCAGAACTCTGGAGAGGTCCCTGATGGCAGATTTTCCCAATGTAATTCATCTTTTGATTTCCTGACTGCTGGTGCCAAGAGTGTTGACTGTGGGGCCAAGCAAGCTGTAACTGTTAACAACCTCAATCTCTTCTCCATCTATCATAGTGCTACCAGTTGGCCCAGTGGTGAGAATTTTGTCTTCTTGACTGCTGAGATTCAATTCATATTGAAAACTACTGTCCTTGACCTTCTGTAGCAAGTGCTTCAGGTCCTCCTCAGTTTCAGCAAGCAAGGTTGTGCCATCTGTGTAACATAGGTTGTTGATGAGTCTTCCTCCAAACCTGATGCGACATTTCTACTTTTAAAGCCCTGCTTCCCAAAAGATCTGTTCTGCATGTAGATTGAAAAGGTATGGAAGCAGGATGCATCCCTGACACACACCTTTCCTGATTTCAAACTATGCAGCATTTCCTTGCTCTGTTCTGAGGACTACTTTCTGGTCCAAGTATAGGATCCTCCAGTTTCTTTATTATCTTAGCACTTCTAAAGAGAATTTATCTTTGCCAGTCTTTTGGCAGTGGCATGGACAAAATATTTCATCCTCTTGGATATGCTCATGTGCTCATAATGTTCCTTTGTTTTACACACATATCCAATGGGAAACTGAAACAACTAATAAGGTATGCACTGAGATAGAAAAGAATGTATGACTTCATATCTTTGTATTGCTGCTTTGTGCCATCAAGTTGGAGCCAACCCATAGCTGACTCTCCAGCAGGTTTTCAAAGGCAGTTAATCACACAGGAGGAGATTTCCCATCCTTCTACTGTGGAGGAGCTTGTGGGTTTAAATATTACCATTAGGCCATATAGAACCTCATACAGAGCTCCCCTCACTGAGATATAAGGCTCAAAGCAAAATACACAGAAAACAGAAATATAAGGCTGCCTATTTTAAAGATAAAGAAACCTGTGCATTTCAAATCCACCAACCAGTACATGGAGGAAGGATGGGCAATCTCCTCCTGTGGATTTACTGCATCAAAAACCCCCTGGATGGTCAGCTATGATGACAAACAACAGCAATACTTTTAAAGAAATAAACAAAAATTTGTAACTCTTTGAAAGAAAAGTGTATTTATAAGTGGAGCTCTGTTGGCTTAATAAGAAAAACTGTGCTATCAACTCAAAGAAAGGCGATTTGAATCTACAGGTGCTCTGAGGAAGAAAGATGTACAATTTCCATCCCTGTGAGGAGAGCCTCTGAAAATAACACATGATAACAACAACGTGTGTGTGCGTTATTATTGTTGTGTCCCCTTGAGTAAGGACTAATTGTTGACCTTCCAGTGGGTTTTCATTTAAATCACACAGAAAGAGATTATCCATTTTTTAAATGCAGCACATCTTACCACTGTGCCACCAGAGTTCCACACAGACACATACACACACACACGTGCACACACACACACACATGTACATATATGTATGTATATATGTTTTTGTCTATCTTCAAGTTGGAACCAACTCATAGTTGATCCTCTAAACGTTTTCAGAGGCAGCGTATTACCCTGGAGGGAATTGTCCATCTTTCTCCTACAGTGCAGCCAGTTGGTTGTTACTACACACCTTTGGGTTGGTAGCACAATTCCTTACCACTAAGCCACCAGTGCTCATAGATGATTGATAGCTAGATAGCTAGATAGCTAGCTAGATAGCTAGCTAGATAGATAGATAGATAGATAGATAGATAGATAGACAATTGTTGCTGTTGTGTACTGCCAAGAACAACGTCATTCATAGCTGACCCTCAAGTGACTTTTCAGAGGCAGTAAATCACATGGGAGTAGACTGCTCATCTTTCTGCCACAGGGGAGCTGGTGGATTCAAACCACATTACTTTGATTTGGCAGCACAACTCCTTACTCCTGCTGTTGTTGTCATTGTGTGCCATCGAGTTTGAGATGATGCATGGCTGACCCTCCAGTTAGTTTTCAGGCACAATAAATCACACAGAAGGAGACTGCCCATCCTTCTCCCGGAACCGCTGGTGGGTTCCAATAGCGTGTGTTTTTGATTGTGGTCCAATTTTCTACCAGGAGTCCACGAGAGTTCCCTCTATGACTCAGCCTCTGTGTATATAGCCTCTGAAAAACCCCTGAAATGTCAGCTATGAATCCTTTTCACCTGTATTGGGTTTCCGATGCTGTACATTTTTTGTGAGGAGGCTGCCTGCTTTCTCTTATAAAGCAACTATATTTAAACTTTGAATTAGCAACCCAGCACATTATACATTATACTACCAAGAATGCTAAAGTCCAAATTTCTAGATATTGTTTTCAAAATTGCCTCTCTAACTCTCTAAGCAGATTAGAAGTGTTAATTTTTGCTTGTGCTTGTATGACCTTTGCATTGACCTAAGTTTTTAGGAATATTTTGAGTGTCAGCCAAAAATTTAGTGGTTACAATTCTCTACCTGCTCTGTGAGAAAAAAAAGATGAAAAAGCGTACTTCTGTGAAACTGTACAACCTTAGAATTGCTACTGAGACAGTTCCATAGCTGGAATCAGCTAAAGGTGGTGGGTCTCATGGTTTGGACGTCACCATTTCTATAGTTACATTTTACCAGAGTGTCATATTACTCTCATCTTTTTTGCTTTCCTTTTTCTGATTCTGAAAAGGCTTCACACAATGTAACTCTCATCCCTTCTCCGAGTGCCTGTAACTCCCATTTTGACTGACTTTTCAAATCAGTATTTCAATCACCTTCAGAACACATACAACAATCTAGAGATTGGGGCAAGGGTTTCCACACAAACAGGGAGAAATGATCTAAATTCAGGTTTCTTTCTTTTTTTTAAACTTCATACAAAGCATTTACATTCTAGATCAACAATGTATTTCCTCATTTACTTTAATATCATTTGTTGCTTGTGGAATCTTTCTCTAATTCAGTAACTGATTGACTGTCAATCTCTGATTGCTATCTTATTCCAAGTTTTTACATGTTTCTGAATAGACATCTTTGAGAAAATAAATTGCTATCAGCTGAATCACAGATGAATAGATAAATCTTTTTCTCTTCAGCCCTTTAGATAATATGAAAGGAAAGACTTAAGCTCACTTCTGAAGTTGTAATTGTTGTAATTGTTTGGCTATAGTCACAGTACCAGCATCACTAAGAAAAAAAAAACCAAAACCCACAGGCATCTCTCTGTGCCTTCCCTCATTACAGGAACATCCAGTCATTTGTAACAAACTTGTCAATTGGAAAAAAAAAATCACAAGGATGATCTTTCTGAAAGTGGATAGTGTTCTAGATGTCAAGGGACAATCCTCCTGTCTGATTTATTATAAATGTGTTCATTTTCATGAAAATGTATTAGCTGTCATATCAAAAGTGCTGAATATAAGATCTTTTCATGACTATAAGTCTTATCTTTCCGTATCTCAATAGTACTTTTGTATTTGGAAATTTGAATAAAAGAATTCATGAAAATCTCCTACTTTCAGTGTTTTGAATACAGTGGGGAAGAACATCTAATAAATGTTGTTATCTTTAATTTTGTTGTCGTCAAAATATTTTGCAATCATTAAGGAAGCAATTAAAGAAAACAACAACCAAAATTCAAGACATACACAGTGAATTGGTCAAGCAGCTTTGCCTCTTGTTGGGTTTAAGAAATCTGGGTGAAAGATAGTAACTACTGGTAACTACTGGAGATACATATTTAAACATAAACATACTCTCAAGAAGAGAACACTTACTAATGGTGAAAATATGTATTGTTAGCACAATGCCAAACATTGTACATGGCTTATTGTATTACAACATCTTAAAGAAGATTTTTAAATAGAACGGCTCATATTTGTTTCTTGTAAACTCACAAAGGTAAAATCAAATCAAGTAAATTGTCTTCCATAAATCTTGTGATAAACCTATGACTATTGCGTGTTGGCTCACTTACATTTTAATTTTGGAAAGTATTGTAGAAAAATTATCTAGGGAAATAGGATATTGAAAAGAAGTCTTCCTTTCATATACATAATCATGCAATCTTATTAATCACAATGGAAGATAGGAAAATTGATATCTCTGGTAAAAAAAACAAAACAAAACAGTGAATACATGGTAGATGGCCAGTTGTTTGGTGGTGTGCTCTTCAGTCAGAACCAACCCATAGTTATCCCCCCATTGGGTTATCTAAAGTTGTAAATTACGTAGGAGGAGAGTGCTGAGTGCTGATCTTTCTCCCATAGATCAGCTGATGGATTCAAACTGCATGCCTTTGAGTTGTGGAAGCACCATTCCTTACTGCTAGGCCATCAGAGTTCCGCATGGCCTGCCAGAGGAATGAACAAATCAGTATTAGAAGATATAGAACCAGCATGTTCCTGTTGTTGTGTATGAGTCAGAACAGACTCATAGCTGACTTTCTGGAGGGTTTTCAGAGGCAGTTAATCACACGGAGGAGATTGTCCATCCTTCTCCCTGGTGGTCACAATCACATGCCTTCAGGATTGGAGTGCAGCTCCTTGACACTAGGCCACCAGACTCTATATGTTCCTAGAAATTAATAAACTTTTGCTGCCTTTCTATGTGCATGTCAATAGAGAAACCCATCAGTAAGAAAGAACATTATACTTGGTGATGTAGAGGGCCAGTGAAAACAAGGGACTCCCTCAACAAATTAGACTGGTAAAACAGGGGCGGGGGAAGAAGAAAAAAAATGGACTCAAACTTGCCAAGGTCATGAAAACAGTTTTAGTACTGTTTCATGCACTGTTGTGAAGTCAGTTCTAACCCACAGAATATTCCATTGGGTTTTCAAGTCCTTAAGGAAGAAGATAGCCCATCTTTCTCCAGTGAATTTGCTAGTGATTTCACACTGAAGACATTTTTAATAGCAGTCCAATGTGTTGTAAACTATACTATCAGGGCTCCTTAAATTCAGATTGTTATGGTGTGAAGGCACTTAACAACAGTATATGTTCTAGAAGCATATATGACAAGATTGTAAATATCCTGAATAAAAGAAATTATAATGTATTAGATTAAATACTTCACTTTTTATATGTGTTCCCTAAAATTAGTATGTTAAATGTCTCATGGAGAGAATTAACTTGTGGTTTACTACAATAAGAATGACAAGTTAGAGAATAGCATTTTATTCATCATCTGAAAGAATATTTCATGGATTATCCTGTAGTATAACATTACTAATGACAAGATAATGCTCATACACCTAAAAGGCAGGCCAGCTATTATTTAAATATATTACTCAAATATATGCACTAGTAACTAATACCAAACATGAAGAAATTAATGGCTTTTCATCAACTTTGGCAGTTAGAAATTTATCAAGAATGTAATCAAAATACACTGATAAATGCTGATAACTGGGTAGCTGAAAGATATGACCTTTCTGATAATTTTATTCTGCAGATAGCATGACAGGATTTTCCAAGACCAATGATTGTAGAGGTACAGCTTGAAATCTTCCTTGACGTTAGGATAGTGAAACTTCATGTCACATCCTTTGTATATGTTATCTAGAGGGACCACACTCTGGAGACCATCATATCAGGTAAAATGGAGTGTCAGTAAAAAAGAGGAGGAGGACACCTAGAAAGGTGTACTGAGATAGTGACTCTAACAATGGACTTAAACATGGCAATAACTGTGAAGATAGTTCAACACTGTCATGCATCGAAGGAGATCGTCATGATTGGAACAACCTGATGGCAATTGACAACAGCAAGGAGGAGATGGATTACTGGGAAAGTTATGAGAGTCATTCAAATAAAAATTTACTGGTTTAACACATTAACATCTATTTAAAAAAATTACTGCTTTACAAATTATCCTAGGGATATTCAGCTTCCCAATCCAAAATCCATCTCACTCATCAAGTCCTTTCTTAATCATGGCTTCCCTCCATCCATTCCTAAAGCTGCATATATTAATAGAAACAGATGCATCTTATTGAGAAGACAAGTCTGCGTCCATAAAAATTATTAGAATTTAAGATTCTATTTTAATAAATTATTAGATTGTAAGGCATTTTAAAAAGAAAAATGACATTAAGACAAAATAATCATACATAATACTTTATACAAATCATGGCTCTGGTTAGATGTTGAAGTGCAAAATATTTTTGTAACAAAATGTTTGTCACATTCAATATCTTAGTAATGGAAATCCTCAGAAAGATTCTTGAGATAACAGTGCCGTGTTGCTCCTCATAAAAAGATCAGCTAGAACAGGGAAAACAACATTTTCATTTATTTCTTTGTGTCAGAAAGGCTCAGGCTTGAGCTAGATGGATGACATAATTTATTTATTCTTTTTATGTGTGTACCGTCAAATTGGATCTGACTGGTACAGGAGGCGATTGTTCCTCCTTCTTCAGCAGAGCATCTGGTGGATTTGAACTGCGCACCTCTGGGATTGCAATGCAGTTTCCTGCCACTAGGCCACCAGAGCTCGCCAGATGGATGACATAAGAAGTAACTTAGCAATTTGCTTTGTCTCTTCCATTTCTTATAGTGATTAATCCTCCAATCTTTGCTGAGATTACTAATTTTAGTCACATGGGTGTGTTTTAATATTATGCTAAAATCAAAGACAAACATGTCTAAAGTATCATCACAATTCTTAAACCATACTTCCAAGAACATTGATAACAAAAGACATTTTACTATTCTGAGTTAAATCAAGATAAGCAAATTATTTTCTATATATCTACATTTGGATAATGACAATATGTGTTTTGTTTGCATTAATGTATTTGTGTGCGTTCACACTTATGTGTGTTTATGCAGAGTGTGGAGGATAAAAGCTTAAACAGGATTGCCCTGTGCTGCACCTTGAGAGATTTTCAAGGCAATTGTGTTGACCAAGCTATAGAAAACTATATTATGATATATGAAATGCTGTCTTGCATAACCCCATTCAAAATACATTGATAACTGTGCAAGACACTGGAAAATAAAACTTTTTATAGACACATACTGATCTATTTTTAATTAGAATGTCTACATGTGGGTATATAGACTATGATAGTCATGAGACAACCAAAGTTAGCTGTCTTTGGAATGCAGACTCATATGAACTATTAGAGTTTCAGGAGTTAAAAACAATGGTCTCAATAGTCCAGTTACTAATTTTCTTTACGACTAATAGTGATTTGCCCATTGTCCAAATGAACTCTACTAGAACCACTTTTCTTGATCATTAAATGATGGAGTTTTCTAGGGGTTTCAGTAGATGATGGCATTTTTTAGGGGTTTCAGATTTTTAAGGATAATTAGAATTTTTAAAATGTAAAATTTAAAGTGACAGAAGTATAAAAACTGTGAAATTGACAAAAATGTCACCATCCTTGAGGTAAGTAGTTCTTCTTTTTCTGAATTTGTTGTTTACATTTATAACTTATTATATTTCATTTGCAGAAATAGTAACTTGTCAAATAAGACATAAACCAGTGACATTGTCTCTGACCCATGGTGATATTACATGTATCAGAGTAGAACTCTGTGCTTCATAAGGTTTTGCAGAAAGTTTTTTGCTTCGTGTTTTTTTTGGTTTTTGTTTTTGTTGTTTTGTGTTTTTTTTTAATGATCGCACTTTTTATTCAAGGCACTTCTGCATGGACTCTTCCAACAACCTTTTGAAATTCTAATACTTCGATTAGTAGCTGGATGTGTTAATAATCTGCACAGCTTCAAACTCAAACTTCATTGTCTTTGGGTCAATTCCAACTGATAACAGCCATGCACTGGGTTTTGGAGGCTGAAAAGACTTACAGGGGCAGCTGCACTATTTTTTTTTCCCGCATAGAAGAAGTGATGGACTCAAACCATCAACTTTTAAGTTAGTACTCCACATACAATGCATTATGCCCATTATATCATGAAGATTGCTCATTGTACCATGATCCCAAAGGTGTAAAATTCAAACCAAACCCACTGCCTACTCTATACACAATCTTGCACAGTCCTCATAACTTCTGATATGTTTAAACTCATTTTTGCTCATTAAAGGTCTTCTCTGCTTCACTGATCCTCAGCTTTTTTCCGACACTGGTGTCTTTCTCTAAGGACCAGCATTTCCTCACAGGAGGCTACGTTCAAATTATGTGAGACTAAATCTCATCATCATTGCCTCTAAAGGCATCCTGGCTGCACTTATAAAAAGACAAATTTGCTTATTCTTCTGACAGTCCGTGAGATATTCAGTATTCTTTGTCAGAAGATTTGGTGGTGTAACTCACAGGGTGTTGCGCTGCTAATGTAAAGGCTGTAAGTTTCAGGCCATCAGAATCCATTAGTCATTAATGGACAGTCTTCTCCTGTTGCAATGTGCAGCCTCTGAAAAACTACTGGACTGTCAGGCATGAATCGGTTCTGGCTCAACAGACACATAACGAGAATAGCAGCAACAACTATTACTACTTTTACTGTTTTTTACTATTTACTGCTTTTGGTTCTTGGAAACATCATCACTACAACTACATTGTTCATAGTTAAATATATGTTAGGCAATCCAATCTAATAACATTAAACTGGGATATGTGCTGGCCACTTGTCTAACTTGTTTAAAAAAGCTCCAGGAAGAGTGAGCATAATAGGTCAGGTATACAAGAAAGAGGAAACAGAATGGCTGGAGTGAACGTGCAGTCTCCAGGAATTATGAGACATTTAATTTTTGTCCTATAAAACTTAAAATTCTGCAAACTGCCATGCTATATTAGAAAACAAAATGAGAAATCTTGCTTTGGTAAGTTTGCTTATCCCAGTAATTGACAACTAATATTCATACACTGTTCAAGACTGTATTTTCCTAAGTAGTTTTCATAAACCTCACTGCTTTTTAGAACTGATTCAGTGTTATTAAATTTTATATGAAAATAGATAAAATTAAATATATTAAATGCATTAAGCACCAATGGTCCTGCCATCACAACAAAGGAAACAGATTAGAAAGAATTCCAGATAGATAACACTCACCACTGCTGAAGCACCCAATAAAAACAAAAAAACTGAATAAAAGCAACTTGCCGAAACAACTGTACATTTTTCAGAAGATAGGACAGGCAGAGATCAGCTGCTCTTTACATCTAAAGGTTGTTGTTGTTGTTATGTGCCGTCGAGTCGCCTGCAACTCATAGCGACCCTATGTACAACAGCCCTAAACTCCGCTCTGTCCTGCGCCAATCGCACAGTCTCTGACACTCCCATTCCAATTATCCCAGTCACTGAATCAATCCACCTCATAGAGGGCCTTCCTCTCCTGCGCCGTCCCTCCACCCTCCCAAGCATGATATCCCTCTCTAAGGACTGGTCTCTCCTCACTACATGTCCGAAGTAAGTTAGACGGAGCCTCAGAATCCTTGCCTTCATCTAAAGGAGGATCAGCAAAATCCAGATGAAGAAATTGTTGTCGTTATTTTTGTGTACCACAGAGTTGGAACCAACCCATAGCTGACCCTCTGGCGAGTTTTCAGAGGCAAGTAATTGAACTGAAGAAGACAGCTCATTTATACCACAAAAATGCAGTTTTTCAACAAAGTACAGAGGAAGAAAGAGGAAGAAAATGAGTGGATTAAAAGAAACTAAAAACAAAAATACAAGTTAATTACTGTGTGTGACTCTTAATTATGTAATGACTTAAATAAGTGGCAAAAAAGGACATTAATGAAGCTGCAGAGTACTTACAGATTTACTATTTATTGGAGGATAATAATAATAATAAAGGGGATTAGTTTAAAATGTAACTACCTGATGGTAATGAGGTTGACTTGTTGAGTTTTTCCTTTTTTCCCCCCTCTTTTTTTTAGTATAAAAGAAACAAGTTACTTTTTGGAAATACATTTACAGATAAAAATACATGATATCTACAATTTACTTAAAATAGCACAGGGACCAAGTTAAAAAGGCATGAAGGAAGCCAGACTGCCACAGGTGGTCATTAGTAGTACTTGGTCCCAGGTCCCTAGAAGATCATGACAGGGTTCTGACCAGTGCTGAATATGTTCAGATTACTTCATACGAGTTTTGAATACTATAGCAAATTAAAAACATTTCTAGGTTATTGAGTAAACAATCATAGAGAATAAAGCAAAACAAACTTTCCAAATTAGTTTTATTTCCTCTCCTTTTAGCTTTTGTTGCTCTCCAAGTCTGTGAAAGTTTTAAGAGCTTTGTTTTATTCTCTTGTATCTTTGAAATTTGTTTAGCTGAAGTTATCTAAAGCTAATATAATTTCGTGTTTTTCTTCAGACCAATTTCCACATGTGCTGCAAAGATAATTGAATTTTAAAACGTAGGTCATGCTATGAGACTGAATGGTTTTATTTTAGTATAACAGAAAAAAAAAAGATTTTTTTTTAGGTTCCTGCTGACAATATCTTAGACGACATAGCAGTTAATGTAACATAAAGTGGCCACGAGTAGGTAAAATTTCAAGATAATTGCAGTATTAGGAGTGTTAGCTTTCCTGAATAATAAATTTAAATACCATTTCCATGTAAACTGTCTGACATGAGAAACATTAAAAATACGTATACTGAGAATTGCAATAATTTATTCTTATGTATTTTGTCTTTAGTGGAGACTCAGGCTTAGTTTTTTCTTTCTTACTGTGATCCATATTTATGTACTATTCTTAGTGTTATTTACTACTGTATGAAGTTTTGCAACATTAAGCTATTTGTAATATATACAATTAGTTGATTTAAACAGAATTTACTAATGGCTTTAACATTTTATTCTGCATCTCTCTATAATGCAAAAACAGAAAAGAAGTAATTGAAAATACAGAGAAAGAATAAGATACAATACAATAATAATTGAAGAAATAAAATGCTTTTCGCAAGTTATACATTAAACAAAACACACATTTTGATTACACTGAAATATCCTTTCATTCTGTATCATATTGGAAATTTAACTTCCTATTATACAAATATTCGGGAACTTTGTCCTATTTGAAGACAATTCATGGAGTAAATGTAAGTGATTTTAAATTAAGGATGGTTGCAATTACTTTGGGGAAGAAAAAAAATTAGCTTACTGTTATAGGTTTCTGTAAGTATTATCAGACTGCCTATTCATTCAATTAACTTGCAACCTTGAGGGCAATCAATGATTTTACTTGTAGCATTGTTGATTAATAGCCTTAATTCTTTTAAAAGCTATTCCTTTAGACAATATATGTTTTTCTGAATTACTGAAATATGTTTTATATATTAGTTAATTGTCAGAAGATGTAAGTGAATTATTTAATACATAGTTTAAAGAAAGAATTTGATAAATGAAATTGTTTAAATGAAAAGGAGCAATATAAGATTATTTGTCTACTCAACATAAATATATATACACATTTCAAAATACAATGATAATTTTAAGAAATTTTACTGAGATTAGTCAATAAAACAAAAGTAATGAAAAAAATTTCAAATCTCCAATTCTTTTTCTTCAAATTGTGGAAATAATAGCTTAGCCCTATGTAGCAAAATAAAATATTTCAAACACTATATAATAAGACTTTATAATTATCTTTATTAAAAATCTGTGCTTCTGACATTAGAAAGGATCACATACTTTTAAATAAACACAATCTCAATAAATGTAAAAAATGGCCCTAAATACTCAAATCTGTTAGTGTTTTTTAAATACAATTTTTTTCTATTTGTGAAGTTTAATTTCGTAATAAGACGTTATCACTACATACTCAGTAACACTCCAACTTGCAGTCCTATTATAATGCAGATAGGTTATTATTACATGTTTTTGTTATTAGTTTCTATGGAGTTTGTTCCAACTTATAACAATCCTAAAGGACAAAGTACAACTGTCCCTCAGAGTTTCCCAGGCTGTAATCTTTGTGAAAGCAGCTTGTCACATCGTTTTTCTATAAAATATCTGGTGTGTTTAAACCATCTTTCTGTTAGCAGCTAGTCACTTTAGCCACTGTGCCACCAGCCTCCTATTACTGTTACATATGACACAAAATTTAAAAGGAGAAGTAAAGAGAGAACTTACCTGCTTAATCAAGTGTGCTGTTTGTAAAGCTGAGTAGAACACATGTGGTCCCTGGCCATGTCTCTCTCCTCTGATAATTATGAGTGAGTGAGTACAGCAGCACTTTCAAGGGGTTGGACTTGTCCTGAGTGATGAATTCCCAAGGGACCCTTTCCAATCAGAGAGTGTGGTTGCTGACAATGAATCCATTCTCCATTTGTTGATTCTGGTTTTGCATTTACAATCTGGTGTGGGTGTATTCATGCATCAGCAGAGGAATTGACATATATTCTACTAAATCTTATTGGAAGGATGTTTTGAAATAGGAACTATATGAAAATATTAATCGTTTTCATTTATTTTCTTAACTCCTTATTGCATTTGTGTCTTCTAATTTTAATTTATTTAAATGAAATAATTAAAAAAATCTTTAGTAGTGCAAGCTTTCACTTGATAATAAGGCATGCCTTCTGAATATTTAATGGCAGGAGGAAAGCTCACTATTTTAGGAGGCACCTTTTTCAATTTAGGATTATGCTACTTTTTAGAAACTTCTTTATACTATGGTTATTGATGCATCATATTTTCTCTAATCCACAAAATTATGTATCTCACTTCTGAATACTTGATTATGTTTTCAAAATTCCATTTTCAGACATATATTATTTCCTTTTGTTCAGGTTTCCTCATTTGCTCTGACATAATCCTCATTCAATTCCATCAGTTTGTTTCAGAATCTATCTAGAGAACAGTGATGTCTGTTTTAAGACTAAGGTGTGCCTAATACAAACTATGATATTTTCCATTGCTTCCTCTGCGTCTGAAAGCTGTGCAATTAATAAGGACAGCAGAAGAAAAGCTGATGCATTTGAATTGTGGTGTTGGAGAAGAGTAGTGACTATTCCATGGACCAACAAAGAACAAGCAAGGATGGTGAAACCTCATCTCACGTACTTTGGCCGTGTTGTCAGGAGGGGCCATTGCTTGGTAAAATACATCATTGCTGTGAAAGGTGGGGTCTTGTGAAAGAGGTCCTCAGTAAGGTACAGTGAAGATCCAAGATTGCGAGGATGGGGCAGGATAGGACAAGGTACATTTGTGATCTGTTGATCATAAGATTGCTATGAGTTGCAGTCGACTTAATGGCACTTAACAATAAAAATACAACTTCTCATCACCTGGTCATTGTCACTCTAGCATAACTCACCATCAATTTACCTTTCAAACTACCTCCCATGCTACTGTCGTTGTTATTATGATGCACTATCAAGTCACAATGGACTTACAGCTGACCCTCCAGCAGGTTTTCAGAAGTAATTAATCACACAGATTACACATCTTTCTTTCATGGAGCAGCTGATGTGCTTATGGGTTAGCAATGCAACTCCTTATTCTGTGGCCATATAGTCTATTCTAAGAAATCTGGATAGTACAGCAAGTTAAGAAAAGACTTGGTAACTAAAAGGTCAGTGGTTTGAATCTATTAACCATCCTTTGAAAGAAAGCAGAGGCAGTCTGCTCCTGGAAAAATTTAGAGCCTTGAAAGTCCTGTGAGACAGTTCTACTCTGCCTCACCAGAGTTACTGTGAGTTTAAAATGTTTCTCCTTCTGCTGCTGTCCTTTTACACTGTCCAACTCTCAGATGTCAGGTTGATCTTGTTAAAATGGGAGTAAAATAATATCATTATTCTGATGGTCTAAAATGCCTCACTCTGAAAATATCTTAAACATTCTCCAATGACTTTCCTCCTAACTTGGAAAAATAGAGAGAAAATCAAATCCTTACCAGGAGCTACAATACCTCACTCTTCATTTCAGCTCCCTGATCCCCTCCTTTCACTCCCTCTGCATTCCAGGTTGATCGGCCTTCCTACTTTCTGTAGGTATAAAGCACATGCCACTCTTGGGATCTTGGACTGTTGAACATCCTCTTAGCACAGTCTCCCCAGAGAGATTACTATGAGTTTAAGTCTCATATCTTTGATCTCTTGGCATAAATAGCAAATTGACTCTTCATTCACTTTCCTAGCTGTACTTTTCTCTATAACCATTATTCATGTTTATAAATTATCATACCACCCCAATAAAATGTAAAATCCATAAGAAAATACATATTGCTTTATTTATCAACAACCACTTAGGATAGGATTTTGCAATGAGTTAAGTAAATATTCTTTCACTGTGATGCACCTATATACAGTAAATAGTTTTCATGTGAATGAAAAATCTTACTTTCTCACCATTTCATTGAATATCTCTAGCATATTTAAGCCATTAATATCCATGGGTACATTAGTCAAGAAATTAAGTGACATATTGCATTGGGCAAATTTGCCATCAAGTCCAACACAAATCAAGGACGTTACTCTAAAAGATCAACATACCCCTAACTGAAGTCAAGATATTTTCAATTACTTCATATGGATGCGGAAGTGGACAGTGAGTGAGGTAGACTAAAGAAGAACTGATGGCTTTGGATCAATTGTGGTTCAAGTAATTGGCATTGAATACACCTTGGAAATGCAAAAGAACAAACGTCTTGGAAGAAGTTCATCCATAGTGTTCCTTCAGAACAAAAACTGTGAGACTTTGTCCCACATACTTTTGGAATGTCGTCATGAGGGCCAGTTTTTGGAAAAGGCATCAAGCTTTGGAAAGGTGGAGAACCATGAAAAGAGATGAAGATTTTCAATGAGATGGTTTGATACAAGGACTGTAGAGACTGTGAAGATGATGCAGTTTTGATCTGTTGTGCATAAAGTTGCTACAGGACTTAATCCAATGGAATAAATGAGTATTAATTTAGTCTGATAACTACATATGAAGCTGAAAATCAGCACAACTATCTAATAGATCTTAAAATAATATACTTGAAGACTCCCTAGCAAATGTTAGTATTAACCTTTTGTTATCAGATTGAGCTGCTTTGAAACTATGCTCTATTTTTCCTGATGTCCTTTTTTTTTTACCATTCAGTTGACTTAATTACTTTTATTATAAGAAAATAAAGTTGCCCTAGTGGCATAGTGGTTAAAGAACTCAGCTGCTAGCCAAAAGGTCAGCAGTTTGAAACCCATAAGCTGCTCTACAGGACAACAACAAAGCAGTTGGCTTCTGTTAAGATTTTCAGCCTCAGAAAACCTATAGGAAAGTTCTAATTGTATTACAGGATCACTATGCTTCAGAATTGACTCTCTGGTAGTCAGTGTATATGAAATGTTCTCTGCAAAAAGACTGATTTCACCCCTTAAATAATCTCACAGAAGTTTAAGAAAGACTGAATAGCCCTTCTCTTCCTTAACTATGCAAGGTTTTTTTTATTGTACATTAATTTTGGTATAGGTCTTAATTTGCCTTTTTCACAATCAAAATATAGCTACTTAACTCGTTTCAGCAAATGAGATGTCAGTTTTGTAAAACAGGCAAGTAGGAGTATCTTTAAATCTATTTTAAGGTAAAATGTAATTCATTTTATTGAATTCTGATGATTATTTCCAGAGGACATGAGGTAAAGTAATACACTCGATGGCACTTGCTAGATCTTTTTTAATTTATTTAAACTGTACAGATTCTCACAGATCATCACTCACTCATTCACTTAGGGCTGATTCTCCAATGGGTTTTCAGAGCTTCAAACTGAATGGGAGAAGAATGCCTATCTTTTTCTCACAAGCAGCTGTTGGATTCAAACTGACTGCCCTTGTGTTGACTGTACAACCAAGATATTCTAAGTGTTACAAGAACTATTGTATTCAAATGCAAGGGAACAGAGAATGCAGAATGTCGAATAGTTCCAGGATGGTTGAGATGTTTTGATCATTTACTAAGTTGTTTTTTAAATAAGCATTTGCATGTACAAGTAGTTTGGAGTAGATTTATGGAAATGGTAAACTTGGTAAACCAATCAGAGATTGCAAAATAATAATACTCTGTCTCAATCAATTTTTATTTGCATTTTGGACATATAAAATATTACTTAATATTTATGACGTGTTGATTTATACTGAGATTATGAAATGATATTAGTAAATAACTTTTAACATCAGTCAGAATTGTATATTAGCATGAAGATTTTAACTCAAAGCATCCATCTAGTTCTATGTCTATTGATGTATTGATTTACCACAGATCTATCAATTTATTTGTTATATTTTAACATTGGATTCAGCTAGGCCAATACTCAGTTGGAATGGAAACTATAATTCCTAAAACAGAATCTTAGAGACTTTATACTTGGTAAAATATTATTCTTATCTGTAGACTTACAGAGAAAGGAGATACAAGACAAGTGCTGAGATGGAAAAGGACTTCTTAGTGCAGGGAAATTAATGCAGTAGCAAATTAGCAACTGATATCAAAGAGTCTTGATATTTAACAGGTAGTATGGCTGGTTACATAAAGTATGAGCTGCTTTATAAACAGTTGTTGTTGTGTACTGTAGAGTTAGAACTGACTCATAGTTGACCCTCCAGAGGGTTTTCAAAGGCAGATAGTTGCTGGGAAGGAGATTGCCTATCCTTCTCCTGAGGAGAAGCTTGTGGTGGTTGTAATACAGATAAATTAAAAAAATATGGTATCTTTGTCTTATCATTAGTTAATATCTCAACTCACAATCAGTAGTTTGAATAGGTTCTTTGTTAACATTACCAAACAACTCACTGCTCTCAATTGACCTGCCTTCAGGTTTTAAAGGCTATACATTGTGAGGGGAGGATACCGTCTTAGCTTTCTCCCACTACATGGATGGTAGAATTGAACCTTAAGCCTTTCAGTTAGTAGCCTAGCATGTAATATTCTACAACACCTAGGTTCCTTTTATTAACATTGCTGTTACTATTACTTGTCATAGAGTTGACTTTCAACTCAGCGAATCTGTAAAATAAAACAGAAGAAGCCTGTCTGATTTTGTACCACCCTCACAATGTCTATTATACTTAAACTCCTAGGGTTGAAGTCACTGTGACAATCCATCTTGTTAAAAGACTTCTCTTATTTGCTCATTTTTCACTTCTCCAAGCATGGTGGTGTCTTTTTCAAAGGCCTGGCTGCTCCTCATAAGATGTCCAAAATATGTGAGATGGACTTTTCACTGTCTTTGTCTTTAAAGAAGCAATCTTTACCACACTTCTTTCAAGATAGTGTTGTTGTTAGGTGCCATCGAGTTGTATATGACCCATAGTGACTCTATGAACATAAGATCTGAACCTTGTCCTATCCTGTGTCATCCTCACACTTCCTAACACATGAGCACCCATTGCAGCAATCACTATGTCTTTCAAGATAAATTTGTTTATTCTTTAAGCATTTTATGGTCAATGAAGTATTCTTCAGCAATAACACAATTCAAAGGCACCAATTACTTGTTAGCTTTCTTTATTTACTATTCAACTTTCACACACACAAAATAAAGCAATTGAAAATATCATAATGTAGGTCAGGTGCACTTTAGCAAACGATCTTCTTTTCTTTGCTACTTTAAAGAGGTCTCTGGCAGAAGGAGACCAATGCAGGAAATCATTTGAATTTTTGACTGACTGAATGTCATCAAAGGGCAATTTTTAGTCTTCCTTTTCCAGGACAAAAAAAAAATGAGAAAAGCAAAGAAACATTGAAACAATTAGTCCAAAGATATAATAAACCACAAAGTCCTCACCTTTGAGGACCATGAGATCAGAAGAAGAAGGTGGGGCCTGGCTACTCCTCCTGGTTGCTCTAAGAAGGATCACAGTAGCAGACCCTGGACTGAGTGAAAGATCTAGAACAAAATGAAAACTTTAAATGTGAGCACGCTCATGGGTATGATAGGGTCTACTGCCACCTCCAAGACTAGGGTCTTTATTAACCTTTTGAACCTAGAACAAACTTTACTGGTGGGGCTCATTTTTAACTTAAACAATAAACACCATAGAAGTACTCATTTCTTATATCAGCTAATCGGACAAGATTAAAACAGCATTTACCCAGAGGAAAAGCTCAGAAGACAGGAAGAGGTAAGTCAGAAAGAGCAATGGAAATGAGAATCACAGAAAGGACTGGGAAGAGTGTGCTTATACTGTGAGGCTTATATTTAAAGTCTTAAAATGAAAAACCTTATTTGTCTTGCAACATTTCATCCAAATCACAAATAAAAAGGGAAAATGAAAAGCAAAAGAGGTAATGCTAAGGGGTGGTTATTAATGAGTATTAGGTTGCTTGCATTTAGGAGACCTGTAGGGATGGCAACAGACATTACTCATTAAATTCAGAATAGGAATAAAATGATGGAGATGACTCAGAACTTCCATGATCTACTATATATACATTTCAGCAATAATTGAATCATGTATGGTGAGAATGCATTTATGCATGTGAAATAGAATTACTTTTTTTTATAAGGATCTATATTGGTTTGCATATAAAGTTCATATATACTGCGTTTCACACTTAACATTCACATTGTATTTCATACAATCATTTCCATTCATTATGTTTTATAAAATTAATTTCCATTGAACTATGCCCATTATTACCCTGTCTTTCCAGATTCCCGCTGGATCTTTCTCATTTACTTTATCCTCTCTCCCTCTCCCCACCAAATTGTGCAACCCTGTGATTTCTCCCCTGTTCATCCTCATCCCTCTGCTCCCACCTCTGTCCCCCATGGACCTCCAGACACATTGTACTCTTTATCATCCTATTTTTACAATAATGGTCTTATACAGTATTTGTCCTTGTGAGACTAAGTTAATTTATACATTACAATGCTCTCTCGTCTTTCTCAGGTTATGTAGACATTTGAAAAATTGTTGCTCTTGAGTACTGCATAATATTGCAGTTGGGAATGTACCCTGATTTCTCACTCCATTTGACTGTGATTGGACATTTGAATTTTTCCATGTTCTTGTGATTGTGAATAATGCTGCCATAGACATTGATGTACAAAAATCTCCATTTCTGTCTCAGTTCTAATTCCCTCAGGGGATAGCCAAAAACCGACTGAAACAGCACATCAACAGAGAACTACCAGAAGTGCAGGCTGGGTTTAAACGGAGCTGTGGTACTAGGGATATTATAGCTAATATTAGATGGATCTTGGCTGAAAACAAGGAGTACCAGAGGAATGCCAATCTTTGTTTTATTGATTACACAAAGGCATTTGACTGTGTGGATCATAACAAACTGTGGCTAACTCTGAGAAGAATGGGAATCCTAGAACACTTGATTGTGCTAATCCGAAACCTATACTTGGACCAGGAGACAGTCGTCAGAACAGAGCAAGGAAACACTGCATGGTTCAAAATTGGGAAGGTGTATGCCAGGGCTGTATCCTGTCTCCATACATCTTCAATCTTTATGCAGAACAGGTTATCCAGGAGGCTGGGCTCTATGAGGAGAAATGTGGCATCAGGATTGGAGGAAGAATCATCAACAATCTGCGTTATGCAGATGACACAACCTGCTTGTACAGTATTCAGTATGGATTGAAACTCAATATTAAGAAAACAAAGATTCTCACCAGTGGGCTAATTGGCAACATGGATGGTGAAGAGATTGAGATTGTTTACAATTTTGGTTTGCTTGGCTCTATAGTCAACACTCTTGGCACCAGCAGCCACAAAATTAAAAGGCAAGTTGTGATGGGAAAGTCTGTGATTAGAGACCTCGCTAAAGTGCTGTAGTGTAAAGATGTCAGTCTGGAGACTAACGTGTGCCTGATACATGCCATAGTCTTGGCAATCACTTGCTATGCATCAGAGAGCTGGGCAATGACTAGGGAGGATAGAGGGAGAATTGATGCCTTTGAGCTGTGGTGTTGGAGAAGAGTATTGAATATACCGTGGACTGGTAGGAAAACAAACAGATTTGTCCTGGAGAGGGTGAAGCAGGGCTGCTCCTTGGAGGCAAGAATTCTGAAGCTTTGTCTGACATACTTTGGACATGTTGCAAGGAGGGACCAGTCCTTGTAGAAGGACATCATGTTGGGAGGGTGGAGGGACAGTGCAGCAGAGGAAGACCCTCGATGAGATGACTTCATTCAGTGACTGGGGTAATGGGGGTAGGTGTGTCGGAGATGGTGAGATTTGTAAAGGATAGGGAAGAGTTCAGGACTGTTGTACATAGGGTTGCTATGAGTCTCAGGTCACTCAACGGCACAGAACAACAACAGCAACAACAACATTTTTCTAGCAGTGGAATAGTTGACTTATATGGAATTTCTATGTTCAGCTTTTTGAGGAAATGCCAAACTGTCTTTCAGAGTGTTGGTACCTTTTTACAATCCCACCAGCAGTGTATGAGATTTCCTATATCTCCACATTTTCTCTAGTATTTATTGCTTGCTGTCCTGTTAAACTTTGCCACTGCTACTGGAGTGAGATGGCATCTCATTGTGGTTTTGATTTGCATCTCTCTTATTGCTAATTATTTTGAACATTTCTTCATGTGTCTGTTGGTCATCAGAATGTCTTCCTCTGTGTAAAGTCTTTCCATGTATTCAGCCAGTTTTGTAATCTGGTTATGTCTTTTTCCTGTGGAGGCCCTGTGGTATTCTATAAACTTTCTTATGAAACCCTTGTCTGAGATGGTATTGCCAAATGTTTTTTTCCTAGTGAGTAGGGTTTTTTCCTTCCCACTCTGACAGAAAAAGTTTTTGATATGCACAGGGTCCCATCAACTGTTGTTGTGAAAAATGTCAAGTATTTTAGAGTCTATAGTATTTTTAAGAAAACATAAAATATTAGTGTGACAAACTTACGGACATTTTTTTTCTCCATCAAATGCTTACTAAGAATTTTAATGGTTGTTGTTTAATTGCTAGAGACACATAAGTCAATTTAGAAAAAAGTGAAACCAATGATTGTAATCTTAGAGATTTTGGACAAGAATCTTGGTGTTATTTGTATGAGGTCAAGATCTTCAGAAAATCATACAAAGATCACAATGTACTTTGTAACCAAGAATAATAGCTAAAGAACAAAAATACTCAGAAGAATCTTCAGTTTCTGGATTTGTAAAAAGCTCACACTCAAACTTTATTTCTAATGCTAAAGAAAAATAATTGTGTTTCTAAGATAAAAACACAGTTATCAAAATATGTGGAAATTATTTTCTATTATTTGTCTTTTCTTTTTAAAAAAGACATTTGAAACATGTTTTGCAACACATTATCTTTAAACTAAGACAATATTTCTGTAAGTGTTAAGTTGGGAATTTACTTGGTTTACAGTAATTCAACATTAGAATCAAGTTTCTGAGTAAGGCAAATGGCTATGCATGTCTACTAACAATCAGGCTGATGGTTGAAATGTGCCTAAAAGTGCCTGGGAAGAAAAGTCTGGTGATCATCCTCCGAAAGGCAAAGACATTGAAAACTCTATGGAGCTCAGTTCAGGACTGAAACATATAGAATGTCATTGAGTCAGAATTAATGCACTAGGAGTTGTTAATACTTTGGGAGGTCATATATGAATGCTTATGTAGCAGTGTTAGAACAGTTTTTTAGTTAGTTCTGGACAAATGTTGTGGTCAGATTTTACTACCTATTTCATGCTGCCAACTGTCACATTTTTTTTTCTCCTAATGAATTGAAATTAGAGAACTGGGGCTGGGATGGCACTTCGCTCTGTCATTCTATATAGAAATAACTCTAGAAAGACCTTAAAATAATAAAACAAAACAAAATGCACATTTTTTATAAATGGATATATGTGTTATATTTTTAATCATTAAACTTTTCCATGACAGCACATATATTTTCTAAGAAGACAAAATTAAGTGTAAATACATACTAATGTAAAAAGCCAATTTAGAAACTTATTTTGTGATCTAGTATGTAACTTACTATGTTATAAAAATATGTGTTTTATAAAATAAACACTTATTAAAATTAATTGGTTGCATTTCTATGATAAAGCTTACTTCTCCCTATAGTAAAGAAGCCAAAATGGTAAATTTTAAAAATTATCTATTTTTAAACAGTTATTAAAGAGGAACAACAATGTCTTTCATGTTTATTTTAAAGTACTTCCTAATAACATTTGAAGTATTGTTTATGAAATTATTTTATGACAGGCTTTGGAAATAATTTTCTCAGATCAAATAGAAGTTTAAGATCCCATAACTATTCTTCAGTATGGGAATAAATTCGTTCATTTCAGAGTTCTGTGTTGTGCTTATATTAAATTACTATCTAACTGGTTTCCATCCACTTTCCAAATTAACTTAATAGAAAATAACATTACTCCTCCAGGTCATTTTTCCTGATATAAACAGATTAGTTACAAAGATTTTCTTATTGCTCTTTCAGGGTAGTTTGATCTGACAGCAACCTTTTTTGGATTTAACACTGGCTAAGAAGCCTTATATCCATTAGTGACCAAGGTATAGTTAAGATTTTAATTAAATTAGGATACTCTATTTTGTAGGGAGATTGTGTCTGCTCTTGGAGAAAGGGAGAAAATTAAATTCATTAAATGATCCTTTCTCCTTTAAAAAGAAAAATCTTTTGCCAAGGTTAGCAGCTGTCTTTCTAACTTAAGATTCAGTATGCAGTCTGATAGAAAAGATGAAAGGACTTGGTACTCAAGAAAGCCTCACAGAGGCTCCATCATTTACATACCTGGAGGGAAGCTGCTTACAGTTGGAAGCCTCATATAAAACTTTTCTCTGAATGTAAGGAAACCAGAAATGAAAATTTGTATTTCACAACATCTTAATTCTAAAGAGTTTTAAATATTAAAATAATCTTTTGTTTTCTTCATGAGAGAAAGAAACATGAGAGCATATGACTCTGGGCATATCCGAAGCCGTGTGTGTCTAAAGGATAGAATAATGATTATTAGGCCTGTGACTGAAGCTGCTTTAAGAAGTGTGTGTGTGTGTGTGTGTGTAAGTGTGTGTGTGTGTGTGTGTGTTCGTGCATCCTGTTGTGTAAATTTGAGTTGGAAATGATCCATAGCTGACCCTCCAGCAGGTTTTCAGAGGCAGTTAATCACATAGGAGGAAATTGCCCAGCCTTCTCCCATGGAACAGCTGGTGGCCTCAATCCGGTGTCTTCAGGATTGTAGTGTAGCTTCTAGCCACCAGGCCAAGCATATGCATGCATGCACAAGTACGTGTGAGTACATGTGTGTATAATACTTCCGTTGCTGTTAGGCATTATTGAATCAGTTCTGTCTCATAGTGACCCCACATGACAGAATAGAACTGCCCCACAAGATTTTCAAAGCTGTAATCTTTATGGGAGAACTTAATATTGCAAATTTTTGTGATGTGCCATCTAGTCAGCACTGACTCTTAGCTGACCTGTTAGTGGGTTTTTAGAGGCTGTAAATCACATGAGAGATGATTGTCCATTTTATTCTCCCAGAGCAGCTGCTGAATTTCAACTGCTTGCCTCGGGGTTGACAGTGCAACATCTTTCCCAGTAGGCCACCAGGGAGAGATAGGATTACATATATTTTAAATACATATACATTTATGCTTCAGAAGGGGTTTATTTGGTGTTTTTTCCTTTATTTTCTTTTTTTATTTTTACTTGCAGAAGCTCTTCTGTCTTTTCTCCTTGCTTTCCAATTACCATCCCTATTTTTAGCACTTGTCTGATTTCTCAAGTTGAAAGAGTCATCTTAAGCAAAGGAGGAAGCAGATAAACTACAACCATTGTTGTGTACCATAGAGTTGGGATCTGACCCATCGCTGACTCTGAGATGGGTTTTCAGAGGCAGTTAATTACACAGGAGAAAGTTGTCCATCCTTCTCCCGTGGAGCAGCTAGTGGAGTCGAACCACTTGCCTTTGGGATTGCAGTACAAGCTCTTGCCACTAGGCCACCAGAGTTCCCTAAGCATCAACTTAAATGTCAGTAAGAAGAATGGCCCATTGAAAAAGAAATTGGTTTAATTTCTGCTTATTGAGATCTTACATGTGAGGAACATGTTAGGGAAATTCACCCTAGAAGCATACTTGCAAAATGTTGTATCTAAAAGAAAGACAAAAGCCAGGAAATTAAAAGACGTATTGCCATGGGAAAGTCAGCTGTTAGGGACCTCTCTAAAGTACTCAAGAGCAACGGTGTGTCTCTGGATACAAAGGTGCATCTGGTACAGGCCGTGGTCTTTGCAATCACTTGTTATGCATCAGAGAACTGTTCAATGACCAAGGAGAATAGAAGGAGAATTGATGCTTTTGAGCTTTGGTGTTGAAGAAGAGTGCTGAAGGTGCCATGGACTGGTAAGAGAACAAACAGATTCATCCTAGAGAGGGTTAAACCGGGCTGCTCCTTGGAGGCAAGGATTCTGAGGCTTCGTCTGACATACTTTGGTCATGTTGTAAAGAGAGACTGGTCCTTGGAGAGGGACATCATGCTTGGGAGGGTAGAGGGCAGGCACAGGAGGGGAGGGCCTTTTGGAAGATGGATTGATTTGGTGACTGGGGCAATCGGGATGAGTGTGTCAGAGGCAATGAGATTGGCACAGGACAGAGTTTAGAGCTGTTGTACATAGGGTCGCTATGAGTCAGAAGCTACTCGACGGCACATAACAACAACAACAACAAAAGAAAGACATGAAAACTATTGTTTTATTGTAGTAATTTTATTTTATTTGAAATATTGTACAAATAATGAGCATTAAATATTAATTTTACAGTATTTTGTGATAGCAGTGTTTCTGTTGTACATGGGGTCACTGGGAGTTGGAATAGCCTTATAGGTACCTAACAAATGATTCATCCTCTAGATCTGGAGTTGCAGCCATTTGCAGCTGTAAAAACATTAAACCTTTGACATTTGCACTAGGAGAAAAAAATGGGAGGCAATATGATGCTGGGTAGAAAACAGCCAGGTCAGATCTTCCCCAGCACATAGCACTTTCTGTTTAGGATTATTTCTGGGGACAGATGACTTTTATTTTTGCAGTTAGTTGTGGCTCCTAGACCACTGCAGCCTGTAACCTCTTGAACAACAGTAATAGGAACAATAACTGCATTTTACATTTCTACTACAGTCATTATACTTTAAGTCCTTATATTCAGTGTAAATCAAAAGACAAAATACACTTTCTGTGACAGAAATTAATTAAATGTGTTTCTGGGTAAAATACATCAACTTTGGAGGTAGAATTGGTATTTCAGTCCTTCCAATAACTTGTGTCTCACAGAATTTACTGAATCTTTTAAAGAATTGTTTGTCTCACATATAAAAATAATTGTAACATTAACTTACAGGATGCTGTGAAATTCAACAGCATGTTTTGGGTATTTTTTAATTTGGTTTGCCTACAATAATTTATGTATATTGTGTTTTATTCATGCACATTGTGTTTTTATAAAATCTATTTGTTTTTAATATAATCATTAATTCACATTATATTTTACATAATTATTATTGATATATGTCTATTATTATTTAGAACCCCATTGAGGCTTTCCTATTCCTTCACCCCCTCCATCTGCCCATTAAATTCTATTATCCTAGTTATTATACCCTGTCCCTTTTCCTACCCTTTTCTTTTTTTCCCTTTCTTCTTTTTGACACTTAGACACATTTAATTAGCTACTCTTCTATTATTAAGATAATGGTCTTATGTAGTATTTGTTCTTATAAGACTGAATTAGTTCACTCAGTATAATGCTCTCTAGACTCTCCCATGTTATATGAAATCATTCCTTAGTGCTGCATAGTATAACTTTGTGTCAGTGTACCACAATATCTCAGGCCATTCATTTGTTGATGGGCATTTGGACTGTTCTTATTTTATTGTTATTGTAGATAACACTGCTAGAAACATAGGTGTATCTATCTCCATTTGTGTCTCAGTTTTAATTTCCTTGAGGTATGCGTTTTAAGCACTTAACGCAATTTCTGGCACAAGATACCTGCTCCATAAGAAAAAGATAAAAAATACAATTCAGACTTACAAAAATAAATGAATGAATACATGAATGTATGTATGCATGTCAACACTCTTGACATCAGCAACCAGGAAGTTAAAAGACGTATTGCCATGGGAAAGTCGGCTGTTAGAGACCTCTCTAAAGTACTGAAGAGCAATAGAGTCTCTCTGGAGACTAAGGTGCGTCTGATACAGGTCATGCTCTTTGCAATCACTTGTTATGCATCAGAGAGTTGGACAATGAGTAGGGAGGATAAAAGGAGAATTGATGCCTTTGAGCTTTAGTGTTGGGGAAGAGTGTTGAGGGTACCATGGACTGCTAAGAAAACAAACAGGTTCATCCTAGAGAGGGTTAAACCGGGCTACTCCTCGGAGGCAAGGATTCTGGCTGGGGCTTCGTCTGACATACTTTGGTCATGTTGTAAGGAGACACCGGTCCTTGGAGA
>NW_006399878.1:9212508-9215091 GCF_000299155.1 Elephantulus edwardii | reverse complement strand
TCGGAGACAGTGCGATTGGCACAGGACAGAGCAGAGTTTAGGGCTGTTGTACATAGGGTCGCTATGAGTCGCAAGCGACTCGACGGCACTTAACAACAACAACAACAACATGTATGTATGTGTAAGGCAATGTGCAACTGCCCGTAAGGTTCCTAAGCGATAAATCTTTGTGGAAGAAGACTGCTATATTTTTCTCTCTTAGCGTGTTTGATGGGTTAGAATCATCTACTTTATGGTTAGTAAATTTTGTAATTTATTGTCAAATATGGTAACTCTAACAATGGACTGTAACATGTCAATGGTTATGAGAATGACAAGGACCTGGATATATTTCCCTTTGTTATATCTAAAGTCAGTATAAATAAATCTAACTCAATGTCAAGTTTCAACAAAATGACCTAATAAAAGAGACCTTATCAAAGTAAAAGATCTCTGTTCTAACATGTTTCAAAGGTTGTACGTGTTCTATTTGGAAAATGTGTGGGCTTCCATTGTGATACTCTGATTAATACAGAAAAAATTCATTACTCAGATTTAGCAATCTGTCATATTTAGAGATTAAATGAATATTGTACTTCTTTGTTATGAAAAGCAAAGTTTCAAAAAATAAAAAAATAAAATCAAGATATCTTTCTTTTAATTACTTGCATGGCATGTTCACTTAGAGATTATCATGAGAAAAAAGGTTACTTTTAGTGAATCCTCATGCAAACCAGCAAAAAATTGCTACCTTTTCCCACAGAAAACACCCTTCCTAACTTCCCAATCATTAGATAATAAACATAATGTCTAATCATGATATTGGTAGAGTTTCATTTTGAATGATATGTGGTATAAATGGGGCCCTCACTGATGGAGAAGAGTTAATAACCACCTTTTAGAAAATTAGGTGCTCCAAGAGGAAAGATTTATATCAATAGCTTAATGCATTAATTGCCATTTTTTAAATTGTCTTTTTGTGGGGGGAGTGGGACAATGGGCTAAAGTGTGGCTATAAGATGAAATTGTAATTGTGATGAAATGTGAGATAAGTGAGCCCATTTTATGTGGTTGTTTAAAGAGGAAATAAATTTTATCCAGCTAGTAAAATATAAAACTGTAGCTATTAGACAGAATTGTTTAAAGCTGAGTGCTTATTCTATTTTGCTTCACTTTTATAAGCAACCACACACACACACACACACACACACACACACAGGAACTTTAACATTTTTTACATAATTCTTTAGGATGATAAATGATTGAAGACTTAAAAGCATTTGAAGTACCACTTAAACTAATGAAATTGGCTCCATTTACTGCTACATTGAATAATAACTTAATTTACTCTATTGATGACTCTTGCTGTAGGAGATCAAGGATTGCAGCCTTCAATATGAATTGCATCTCAATATCAAGAAAACAAAAATTCTACCTACAACCAGGAGAGAATAAAATAGATGAATTGGACCTTCTAAGAATCAAATCCCTACACACACCAAAAACTTATCAGAGAAAGTAAAAAGGAAACAGCAGACTGGAAAAAATGTTTGGAAATGATGTATCTAATAAGGGCCTAATATACAAAATTTATAAACTACTCTAGCACCACAATAAGAAAAAGTTAAACAGCCCAATTGCAAAATGGGCACAGGTTATCAATAGACACTTCACCAAAGAAGACATTCCAATAGCAAATAAACACATGAAAAAATGTTCAAAATCTCTAGCTATAAGAGAGATGCAAATAAAACCAATTATGAGATATCATTTCACCCCAGCAACAATAGCAAAGTTCAACAGAGTAGAAAACAACAAAGGCTGGTGAGGTTGTGGTGAGATTGGAACTCTTATTCACTGCTGGTGGGAATGTAAAATGATGCAACCACTATGCAAGGTAGTCTAGTACTTTCTCAAAAAATTGGAAATAGAAATATCATTTCACACAGCAAATCCACTACTGAGAATATAACCTAAAGATATCAGAATTGCCACCCAAACAAATGTATGCACACTCGTCTTTATTGCTGAATTATTCACAATAACAAAGAGGTAGAAGCAACCAAAGAACCCAAGTGTCCTTTAACAAACAAATGGAGAGAAAACTGTGATATAGTCATAAAATGGAATACTACACAGCACTGAAAAACAAGGAACTCATAAAACGTTATACAACATGGGGAACCCTGGAAGACATTATGCTGAGTGAAATATCTCAGTCACAAAAGGACAAATGCTAAATAACACCGCTGTTATAAAACAGGGCTGACATGAAGAGTTAGTTGGGGGGGCACTTATTAAAAGAGGGGATAAATAATGAACATTATATTGGAACAGATGAAGGAAAAAACTTCTTAAAAGGAATATATGATTAGGCATTGTATGATGACAACAGTCCAGAATAAGAGGTACATTGCAAAATGAACTGGGGGAGGGGTAAAGAAGGAGGAGGCAGGAAATTGTGCAATAATGAATGAATGGAAATATATATTTTTTTCTTTTTTAAAAAAAAGTGAACTGGCAAATTCACCAGATCCTCTGCTGGAGAAGGAGGGACAATCTCCTCCTGTACCAGTCAGATCCCATTTGACGGTACACACACAC
>NW_006399878.1:9189760-9212408 GCF_000299155.1 Elephantulus edwardii | reverse complement strand
TAGAAATATAAATATATATAAAGTGAACTAGGGAAGGGGGAGAGGAAAATATGCAACAATAAATGAATGAAAATTCATACATTCTGTAAAGTTTTGTTAAAATCACAATAAAAACAAATTAAAAAACACACACACACACACACCCAAAATTTTTACCACCAGGCCAATAGACAATGTCATGATAAATGGAGAAAAGATTGAAGTTGTTAATTTCATCTGGCTAGGATCAACAATCAACACCCTTGGCATCAGCAGCCAGGAAATAAAAACATGAGTTGCATTAGGAAAGTCTACTGTCATGGACCTCTCTGAGCGCTAAAGAGCAATATTGTCAGTGTAAATACTAAGGTGCACCTAATCCAAACCATGATCTTCTCAATTGCTTTTTATACATTGGAGAACTGGGTAATGATTAAGAATGACAGGAGAAGAATTTGAGTTGTGGTGCTGGAGAAGCATATTGAAAAAATATTTGGACTGCCAAGAGAATAGGTGTGTCCTGAAAAGGATGAAACCAGGATGCTCCTTTGAGGCACAGATCTTGAAATCCCATCTCACATACTTTGGAAATATCGTCAGGAGAGGCCAGTCCTTGTGTTAACGGAATACAAGGAGTTTTTTCATAGTCAATTGCCAATAAGACAGATGTACTGCAATATCCAAAGCACTTCACTGCAGATCTGAGAAAGCAGAGAGAATCCCCTCAAAAACTACCACCTTGTGATCTGAGAACATTATGCTGAGTGAATGAACTCAGTCTAATAAGGAAAAATACTGCATATGACTATTATTATAGAAGTAGAGAGATAATGAGTAAAACATGTATGAGGATCCAAAAAGGGAAGGTGGGAGCAAAGGGGTGAGGATGAGGATGGGCAGAGGGGTGTGAAGGGAGGGTGGATAAAGGAAATGAGAAAGATCTGATGGGTAGCTGGAAAGACTCTGGGAAATAGTAGGGGACATAGTTCAATGGTGATTAATTTTATGAAACATAATGACCAGGAATGATTGCATGAAACACAATGTGAGCGAAGGATAGTGTGAAACACAATGTATACAAACTTTGTAAGCAAAGAAATATAAAACAACTTTTAAAAAAAATCACAGAAAGACTTTTAGATACACCAAAACATTCTTAATGTTAAAAAAAAGGCAACTCATTCCTATTGAGTAAGAATTAACTCACAGCTGACCCTCCAGTGGGTTTTGAGAGGTTGTAAATCACAGAGGAGATTGCTTATCTTTCTCCCAAAAGAGCAGCTGGCAGATTTGAAACATAAACCTGGGCCTTTGGGTTAGCCACACAACTCCCTATCCACTAGGCCATCAGAATCCCAGAGCCCCATTTAACATTAATAATAATAATAACAAATGTTTGATGTGTGTTGCAAAGTAGGAAAAAAAAACCCACAAAAACCCTACCTCCTTATCTGTTTAAGGTGGTCGTTGGTTTTTAGACTTGGATTAGCCACTAACCAAATTAACATATTATTATTGCTAGTTCAAAATGACAAGATTTGTGCATTCAAAGAGAAAAATTTACATATAGTTTCTAGTAAACAATTTGTGTTATAGTTTACAGGTGACTAAGAATATACTGTTTCAAAAAGGTAAGTGCTAATCCAGGAAAGATACATTTCCCATCCTGCTAAACAGACAGCCTAAGGTATAGTTCACATATAAGTGAGAAAAATATAACTTTAGGATTCCTCCATACAATTTCTAGTTAACACACAACTTGGGGTACAGTCTATAAATGAGGAAAGACAAATGCTAATTCCATGAAAGATCTATTTGTCCTCTTGGTAACCAGGCAGTTTAAGGTACTCTGCATAACTATAGAAAAGTTACAACAAGGTCTGAAGACCAAACCAGTGTTAGACAGACCAATTTTGCTGGCAAGAGGCACATGATGTCAGTTTTAAAACTATACCATGTATTTGAAATAATCCTGAACTTATTAAAGCTACCCTGTCATTTTGAGAAAGATAGCATGCTTGGAAGAGTAGAGGATCAGTGCGAGAGAAGATGGAAGAAGGCTCTGAATGAGATGGATAGACTCAGTGACTGTGTTCAAGTGTGTCAGAGATGGTGAGGTTGGCTCATGAAAGGGCAAGATTCAGAGCCCCTGTTCATGGCATCACCTTTGTAGAAGACTCAACAGCAATAACGAAAACAAGAACAACATCGATGGTTCTGTACAAAGATAATGCAAAGAACTTTTTTTTTCTTAGAGACCTATATATATTGCTAAATATCCTAACTTCAAGCATAGGTTCCTCCGACAAAATGAAAAAGGCTTCAAATACTTGCTGCAGAAGATTAAAAACTATATCCTCCAAGACAGATTACATAACAACATGAAGTAAATAAAAATTGTAGCCACTGGACGAATAGGTAGCATTATGTCAGTTGGAGAAAAGATTGAAGTTGTCAAGCATTTAATTTTACTTGGATCTACAATCAGCACCCATGGTCACAGATGTCAAGAAATAAAAAAAGATGTGTTTCACTGTGGCAATCTGCTCTCAAGAATTTCTCCAAATTGCTAAAGACCAAGAATGTCAGTTCAAAGACTAAGATGAACCTGATGCATGCCATATTATTTTCAATTGCTGCCTATACATATTAAATTTCCTATGATGTGTCAAATGCAATAATGGTTATCTATGGTGGACAGTGTTTGGTGGAGCTCCCCGATTAAAACAAGCTTGGAAGCAGAAGTGGCATCCACTTCTGAAACAGCTTGCCTCTGGAAACCCTATGGATTTGGAGAAAAGAGGAAAGTTACACAATTGTTCAGGTCTTTCACTCATAAGGTTGCTATGAGTTGTCTACGACTTGATAACACTTAACAACAACATGCAAATTATAGCTGACATTGAGAAGAATGGGAATCTCAGAACACTTATGCTCATGTGAAACCTATAGGCAGATCAAAGGGCTACTGTTTGAACAGACCAAGGGAACATTACTTGGTTTCAAATTAAGAAAGAGTTGAGTCCGGGTTGTATCCTTTTTCCACTCCTATTCAATTGTTATGCTGAGCAAATGATTTAAGCAGTTGGATTCTCTGAAAAAGAATGTGACAACAGGATTAAAGAAAGACTCATCAATACCTTTGTTATGCAGAATACAAAACCTTGCTTGCTGAAAGTGAAAAGGTCTTGAAGTGCTGGCTGTAGAAGATCAAAGACTGCAACCTTCATTATGGATTGCATGTCAATATCAAGAAAACAGAAATTCTCACCACTGGACTGATAGGCAACATCATAATAGATGGAGAAAAGATTGAAACTGTCAACGACTTCATCTTACTTGGAACCACCATCAATACACCTGGTACCAGCAGTCGGGAAATAAAGAAATATATAATTGCTCTGGGAAAGTCTAAAGTCCGGGACCTCTCCAAATTATTGAGCAAAAATGATGTTAGTTTGAGGATTAAAGGTGCTCCTTATTCAGGCTATGGTCATTTTAGTTGTTTGCTATGCTTCTGAGAGCTGGAAAATGACTAAAAATGACTGAAGAAGAACTGATGCCTTTGAGTTGTGGTGTTGGAAAAGAATACAAAATATCCCATAGGCTGCCAAAAAAAAACCAAAAACAACCCCAGATACATCTTGGAGAAACTGCCACAATAGTGCTACTTAAAGGCAATGATGATAAAGTTTTGCCTCACATACTTTGGGCCTATTGCTATTCTTTGGAGAAGAACGTAATGCTTAGGAAGGTGGAGGGATGGCAAAAGAGAGGAACACCCTCAACCTGGTGGACTGAAGAAACAGTGACTCATGTAATGGGCTTGAGTGTATCAGATATTGTGAGGATGGCATAGGATAGGACAGGCTTCAGATATGTTGTTCATATGATCACTGTTAGTCATACTTGACTTGGGGGCACCTACCAACAACAAGAAAGACATTCCTCTGGTACTCTTTGCTTTCTGCCAAGATCCTTCTGACGTTGGAGTTAATTTCTCTAGTGTCATGGCCTCGTCTAAATCCAGCTTGTATTTCTGGTAGTTCTCTATCAATGTATTGTTCCAGTCGTTTCTGGATAATCTTCAGCAGGATTTTGCTTATGTGTGATATTAGTGATATTATTTGATAATGTGATATGAGTGATATTGTACCATATTTTCAATACTCTGTCAGGTCATTTTTTTTTTTTGAATGGGAATAAATATGCATCTCTTCCAGTCAGTTGACCAGGAATGGTCCTCCAAATTTCTTGGCACAATCTGGTGAGCACGTCAAGGGCAGCATCCTTTTTTGTTGAAATATGCCAATTGGTATTCCATCAATTCCTGGGGCTTTAGTTTTTGCCAGGTTTTTCAGAACAGTCTGTGCATCCTTGTTCATTGCCATTGCTTCTTTATCATATGGATCATATGTTGTTTCCTGAAATTCTTCTGTGTCAGCCAATTCTTTTTGGTACAATGACTGTACACTCCTTCTATCTTCTTTTAACACTTCCTGGATCATTCAATATTCTAGCCATAGTGTTCTTAAGTGTTGCAACTTAAGGCTTGAATTTTTTCTTTATTTCCTTCAACTTAAGAAATACTAAGCGAGTTCAACCCTTTCGATTTACGAACTCCAGTTCTTTGCACATTTCATCATAATACTTTGCTTTGTTTTCCTGTGCTTCCTTTTAAATCTTGTATTCAGCTCCATAACTTCTTGATTGACTTCCCAGTGCTCTAGTGCAATATTCAGTTCTCTTCTGACATCCATTTTGATCTCCTCCTCCTCCTCCTCCTCCTCCTCCTCCTTCTTCTTCTTCTTCTTCTTCTGTCTTTGTAATGACCTTTTGCATTCTTCATGGATGATGCTCTTGATAGCCTCTCATCAGGTCTTTATTCATTAGTGTTCAAGACCTCACATGTTTCTGAATTGGTTTTTAAATTCAACTGTGATAGACTCAAGGTCAAATTTTTATTTTTGTGGTTTGATTTGAACTTTGATTCTTTAGCTTTAATTTGAACTTGCATATGAGTAGTTGATGGTCTGTCCCACAATCAGCGCCCGGTGTAGTTTTCACTGTTGATACTGAGCTTCTCCAAAGATTCCGTCCACAGATGTAATCATTCTGATTCCTGTGCATACCATCAGGTTAAATCCACGTGTATATTCCATGTTTATGTTTCTTTTAAAAGGTATTTGCTATGAATAAATTATTCATTGTGCAGAATTCTATCATTTTATCCCCAGCCTCATTTCTGTCAACAAGTCCATGTTTCCCAACTACTAATCCTTCTTCCTGACTTCCAACTTTTGGATTCCAGTCACCTATTACTATTAATGCCTTGCTTGCTGAAACTGAGGCAGACTTGAATCATTTGTTTCAGAAGGTCAAGGACTGTAGGAGTGAGTCTCATCTCTGGGCCAGCTGACATTACCAGGATGGATGGAAATGAGATTGAGGTTGTTAACAATTACAGTTTTCTCAGCTCCACAATCAACATTCTTAGCACCAGCGGTCAGGAAATCAAAAGACAAATTGCATTAGGTAAATCTGCTATTAGGGACCTTTCTTGAGTACTGAGAAGCAACTATGTCAGTTTAGAGACTAAGATGTGCCTGCTCCAGGCCATGTTCTATGCAATAACTCGCTATGCATCAGAGAGCTGGATAATGACTAAGGATGATAGAAGAAGAATCGATGCCTTTAAGTTGTGGTGCTGGAGAAGCACCATGGACAGCAAAGAAAACAAATAGGTTAGTCTTGGAGAGGGTGAAAACAAGTTTCTTATTGGAGGCTAAGATTTTTAAGCTCCATCTCACATAATTTGGGCACATGACCAGGAGGGACTGATCCTTAGAGAAGAACATCATGCTCAGAAGGATGGAGGAGAGGAAGACCCTGGATGAGATGGATTGATACAGTAACTAGGGCAATGGTGGTGTGTGTGTCTGCGTCAGTGAGACTGGCTCAGGACAGGGCAGGCTTCAGAACTATTGTACATAAGGTTGCTATGAGTCGCAGGTGACTCAATGGCACAGAACAACAACAACAAAATGCATGTGAAAGTTGGACAATGAGTAAGGATGACAGAAGAATGGATGCCTTTGAACTGTGATGTTGGAACAGAGTACTGGTGTGCACTGCAAAATGAATAAGTCTTAGAGGAAGTGGAATGAAAGTGGTTCTTGGAGACAAGGATGGTCAGGCTTCATCTCACTCTGGGCTTGTTGTCAGGAGAGACCATTCCTTGGAAAAAAGATACCACACTGGGAAAGGTGGAGGGACAGAGAAAGAGAGGAAGATCTTCAATAAGATAGATTGACACTATCACAGTAATAATGGGCTTCGGTTTTTCAGAGATCATGAGGGTGGTGCAGGACAGGTCAGGGTTCATATCTGTTGTTCATAGGGCCGCTGTAAGTCATGTTCAACTTGAGGGCACCGAAATAGGTTTTTAACTTGGTTTATTACGATTTACTCTGCTATTCCTGTTTATTTTCTTATAAGGAATTAGATTTTAAAACCTCTTTTATAATTTCTTTTGGCTTTTAGCATAAAATATTTTCTATTGAAAATGTATAGAGGTCTAATTTTTCTTCTTTGAAAAGAGTTTGTGTAATAGTAGGTAACTTGTTTCTAGAATTCTTAATGAAATGTATTAGAACAAGTTTGGGCCACTGATTATGTGTACTAATGTTGGAGATTGAGACTGTATTTTTAACTATGCATTCAACTTATTATTAATGAGTCAGCACCTATTTGTGCTATTTCTCTCTCTCTCTCTATACATATATAATATTCTCTCTCTCTATATATATATCACCTCTTATATTCACAAAGATCTGATAAATTTATACACAAATACATATATTAAATAAAATATCCATTTTGCATACTTTTTAAAATTTTTTGAACTATATGTTAGATTAGCCATTCCAGGTAGAAGAAATAGCAAGATATAGCAAGAAATAGCATGTTCAAAGACAATAAATCAGAATGAATCCTTTGGGAAAATGTAAGCACAAAAATATTTTTTCCCATTGAAACCCAGAATAAATGGATATACATGTATGTATATAATATCAGCAGTGATATTGATAGAAGTTTCTACTAAAGTTTCTACTTTCTAGGATGGAAACTGGAGATACAGGCAGGAATGTAATTATTAAGATTTTTAATTAACTGTAAAGGATTTGATAAGATTTAATTAGAAAATGATGTAATGGAAGTTATGCTCTGCAAAGATAATTTTAGAAGTAAAATGGAGACAAAATGGAAGCAAATCTAGAGTCAGACAGGACATTACCAGATGATTATTGTATTTTTATAATAAAAGATGAAGGCCTGAACTGAAATAATGGTCATGTAGATTTAATGAAGGAGTGACTATTTACAAGATAGAATCACAGACTGTATGGGCCTTTGGAGGAAGGAGATAAAAGATATGGAATCATGTATGCTGAAATCCAGAGTTCCTGTTGTTTGGTCTGGTCTCCTTAAAATAGATACTAAGGCAGAGATTTTTATGCAAGAAGTTTAAATAGAGGCACATTCTTGAGAATAACACTCTAAAAAGATTGGGGACAAACATAAATGGACAGAGGGAGACGCTGAACTGTGGTGTCCTTGCACTGGAGGCCTCAACTGGAATGCTAGAGGGGCAACCATGGCTCTTTATAGATGCCTTAACTAAGAGGCTGAGCCTTTGTTTTCTCAAACTTAGCAATCAATGCCTGTGAGATGCCCCAAAAGGCAGAATAAATCTGGACAAAGAAGGTGTATTGGTTTTTGTTACCTCCTGACAAAAGGCTCAACAACTATTTGCCTTCCTATACCAGCTTATTTCATGAAGAAGGTTCTGATGTCGAAAATTTAAGAGTCCACTATTCTTCCTTTTGCATTTTGTTTTGTGTTTCCTTTTACGTAAACTTTGGTGGCCTAGTGGTAGGGAGCTGCACTGCAATCCCAAAGGCATGCAGTTCAAATCCACCAACTGCTCAGTGGGAGAATGATGGGCAATCTTTTTTTTCCCCCTGCGGGAGAACGATGGACAATTAAAACTGTCTCTGAAAACCCACTTGAGGGTCAGCTATTGGTCCATTTCAATTTAAAGGTACACAACAACAGCAACAACAATAACAGCAATGACTTTTGTACTCATTAAAGGAAAGGAATTCAGGAAGAGAGAGGTATTTATAATAAAGTCTTTTAGATAATATGTCTTTTTTAAAACATTTCTTTTATTCTTTTTTGTGTGTACCGTCAAATCAGATCTGACTAGTACAGGAGGAGGTTATCCCTCCTTCTCCAGCAAAGCATCTGGTGAATTTGAACCGCATACCTCTGGGATTACAGTACAGCTTCTTGCCACTAGGCAAACAGAGCTCCCTAATAGATGTCTGATTTGAAATCTTGACAGGACCTTGGATTTGGTAATGAATCCACCAAATATATGAATTTTGAGCTAGTAAAATAACAACCAAAACTCCCCAAAATCTAATGTTATCAAGTAAAGTCTGACACAGTGTCCATCATGCTTCCAAGGCTGTGAATCTATCTCGGAGGAGACTGACCATATTTTCTTCATAGAGAAGCTGGTGGGTTTGAACCAACAACCTTTCAGTGAGCAGTCAATACTTAGATTAAGGAATATTTGGCATATATATTGGTAGTTGATTTCATACTTATTATTGAAATAATACAGAAACTCCAGTGGCATAGTGGGGAGGAACTACAATGTTAATCCACAGGTGTATAGTTTCAACCCACCAGCTGCTCAAAAGGAGAAAGATGGGCAATCTCCTCCCAGTGTGACTTTTGCTGCTGAAAACCTGAAGGTCAGCCATGGGTTGGTTCCAACTCGATGGTACACAACAACAACAATAAGTGAAAGAATACAGAGTTAGAAAAATGAATACAATATCTTGACAATCCATATATAAATTGTTATTGTTAGGTGTTGTCAAGTTGACAAGACACATAGTGGCTATGGACAACCCTGCCCTATGTTGTGCCATTCTCAGAATCTCCACCCTGCCCGAGCTCCTTGTTGCAGTCACTGTGTCGAGTCATCTCGCTGAGGGTCTTCCTCTCTTTCTATAAATTAAGACTATCAAATAAGAATCTATTAAGAGATAAGAAAGGAAGAAACTGGTATTGCAGAAGCTTTACCACAAACATTCTAGAAAGCAAGCACGAATTTTTCCCAGTGCTTTGGAGAGCACCCACTGTGTGAGGAAGAATGTTTCTGAAAAATGAATCATTGTGGATGGCAGTCTTGGTGGCAAAGGAAGTACAGAATGCCTTTGACACATTGCAGTTAGGGTTAAAAAATAGAGTACTTTTTAGGGAAAAGATAATGGGGCAAAGATGGATCAGTTAGCATCTTGGCTGGAAGAATGTGGCCTAACATTAATTTGTAATCTTTGATTCAAGGATATGGCCAGCCCAAGCTGACCTTGCATGAAAATAAAAATGGACTGCACATCTCTTAATTCTCTTGCTGGTGCTTTTCATTTAAACTCATTCAAATGAGGAAGCAAGGAAACCAATACTAGAATTCATATAGAAAAGGAGTAGAGTAGAATGTGGAACTTGAAGGACAAGCAGAAGATCCAGCACAACGGAGGGGCATGTTGAAGCTATACAGAGTAAACCAGTGCTTTTTCTCTTTCATATATAATTTTCTAGCTGCAAGGAAAACTAATGGCATAAATCAGCTATCCAGACAACTGAAATGAATTTGATCTGTGAAAGCCACAAATATACCCATGACAACAAAAATACAAACATACTTCCATCAATAAAGTCAGTTTAAGGAAATGAATACACTATGATAAATGACAAAAGACATAGGAATTGTGCATTCTTGAGAATATATAGATTAAGGCTATGACAGTTTGATTATAGAAAAGTATTAGAGTTTTAAAATCTGTAATCAGCTTTTTAAATGTTTTCTTTGGTTTAAAAATGCAGGAAGCAGAGAAACTTGGAGATTTACCAGGGCCAAGTTCCTCCACAGTCAACAATTGGCTCTTAAACTTGCAAAATATTTGGAGCATGTGTTTTCCTTTGCTTGTTAGTTTTCCCACACTACAGATTTTCTAGATTTTGCTAATCCAAGGGCCTGGCTCATTTCTTCCTCTGCATCTTCATACATTTCCTCTATGTATCAAATTTCCTGTCTAAATTAGTACACATTTTTCTTAAAGGAAGAATCAAATTCAAAAAAAGGGCATGAAAATAGGGCCATATTTTCTAAGTAGTATTTTAGACAGAATAGTCTAATATTGTTCACTTCTACTTCTTCACTTAAAAATTCTGCTAGAAATTGAATTTTTACAAAACACTGATACTTTGAATTTGATCTTAAAAAATTTTGAAGTTACTTCATTGTTGTTTTGATAACAAATATTTTTAACCTCTGGCCATTTAAGAAGAAACTAGTAACATTGTAAGGAGCATGTGAATTCTTTCAAAGTAGTTTTACTGTTTTCCTCTCTTCCAGCTTTTGTTTTTCTAAGAAGTAAAAATAGATAGAAAAGCCTGGTTGTGTGGAGGTGCTGGTTGGGAAACAGAGTGTGGGAGAAGGAAGAAAGGAAGTAGAGAGAACCCTAGGGAAGACTAGTGTTTCTCTTTGGCCCCTGATCCTGGACATTGTTGAGGGACAGAGCCCTTGAGGAGGTAAAGATAGAGATTCTAGACCAGAATCTTCTGAGGAAAAGGCAGAGGCTTCCCCTGAGGGACTTTTACGTTGAAGTGGTTGAAGCTGCTCTATGTGATCAGCTTGCTTGAGGTTGTTATATCTTCAGTGAGGTATAAAGCTGATGAACAAACAGAGGAATTTCTTTTAAGTGTTGACTTCTGTCCCTACCATGTTTATGACAAATTTCTCTAACCAGTTTTAGCACTCAAATATGCTTAACATTGGTTTGCTGAAGTGTTAGTTACAGGAAATGTTTATATTTACTGTACTCCTTTACCAACAGGCTGAGACAACTATTTTCCTTCTTTTATGTTTAAAATTGCCTGACATGGAACTTATGTAGTAACTAACAACAGCAAAGCCTATATAGAGACTAAACCAGTAGAGAACTTTAGGCAGCATTGTTAATAACTGGCGTAGATTTGTCTTTGTTATGAATATTGTTGTTGTGTACTGTACACTTTTATTTGTACCTTTTTCATGTCCCTGAGAAGGTGAAGGCTTTATTTTGTTCACTATTCTATGCTCAGAATTTAGAAAAATATCTGAAATATAGTAGTAGAAAGATTGTCAAGAAAGATTTGGTGACTGAACATATGACCTTCAAAAAACAGTGTGGCGATTATGATATATTAGTAATTAAACTCTTGCTCATTTAGTTTTATGGATGCACATTGGTTGTTTAACTCTATCATTACCTTTCAGAGTCAGAACAGACCCTGCAGCAGTTTTCAGAGGTGGTTAATTGCACAGATGCCCATCCTTCTCCTGTGGAGCAGCTGGTAGTTTTGAACCACATGCCTTTGGGATTGCAGCACAGCTTCTTGCCACTCGGCCATCAGAGTGCCCCTTATTCTGAGTAAGAATGTTGAAATGAACTTGAGTGAGCTCTTTTTGAAGGCAGACACTGTTGTTATTGTTGTTACATGTCATGGAGTCGCCTACGGCTCATAGCAACCCTATATACAATAGCTCTGAACTCTACTCTATCCTGAGTCAGTCTTACTGTCTCTGACAAGGAGACTGTGTCAATCCATCTCATCCATGGTATTCCTTTCTTGTCCCTCCACACTTCTAAGCATGATATCCTTCTCCAGGACAACCACATGCCCAAAGTATGTGAGACAGAGCTTCAAAATCCTTGCCTCCAAGGAGCAGCTTGGTTTCTCTCTCTCCAGGAAAAACCTGTTAGTTCTCTTGGCAATCAATGGTATGCTCAATACTCTTCTCCAGCATCACAACTCAGCTCTCTATCATCTTTAGACATTGTCCAAATCTCTTATGCATAATAAATAATTGTGAAGATTATGACTTGAATCAGGCATACCTTAGTTTGCAGACTGACAAAATTGCTCTTCAGCACTTTTGAGAGTTGCCTGACAGTGGTCTTCCCCAGAGCAATTCATCTTTTAATTTCTTTTTTTTTAATTTAGGTTGTTTATTTTTCATTTCAATGAACATCTACAGAGATTTTGGGATTCCATTCATTCATTGTTGCACCCTTCTCCCCGCACAAACCCCTCCCCCCTCCCTCATCTTTTAATTTCTTGACTGTTGGTGCCAAGAGTGTTGATTATGAAATTGAACAAGGTGAAATTGTTAACAACCTTAATCTCTTCTTCATCTCTCATGGTGCTACCAAATGGTCCAGTGGTAAGAATCTTTGCCTTCTTAATGTTGAGCTTCAATACATATTGCAGACTATAATCCTTGACCTTCTGAAGCAAATGCTTCAGAACCTCCTTAGTTTCTGCGAGCAAGGTTCTGTCATCTGCATAGCATAGGTTCTTGCTGAGTCTTCTTCCAATCCTAATGCCACATTCCACCTCATAAATGATCCAACCTCCCAAATGATCTGTTTCACATATTGATTGATTAGGTATAGAGACAGGATGCATTCCTGATGCACTTCTTTCCTGATTTTGATAATCATCAGGTTACGTCAAGAACTCTGGAGCATAACTACTGGCCAACTGACTGGAAGAGATCTATATATATTTCCAAAAAAAGGTGACCCAACGTAGTATAGAAATTATTGAACAATATCACTAATATCACATGCAAGCAAAATATTTGTGAAGATTTTCCAAAAACAACTGGAACAGCACGCCATCAGAGAAATACCAGATGTGTAAGCTGTGTTTAGAAGAGACCAGGCACTAAGGACATCATAGCTAATGTTAAATGGATCCTGGTCAAAAGTAGAGAGACAGAGAAATATCCATCTGTGTTTCATCGACTGTGCGAAGGCATTTGACTCTGTGGATTACAGTAAATTATCAACAATTCTGAGAAGAATAGGAATCCCAGAACACTTAACTGTGGTCATGATAAACCTATATTTGGATCAGTGGACGCAGGCAAACCCTGCATAGTTCAGGATCAGGAAAGATGTGCATCAAGTATGCATCCTATCTCCAGTGTTTCCTTGCTCTAATCTGACAATATTTGGAGTTGTTGTCACTATTGTTGTCAAGTTGATTGAGACTCATAGCCACATATATGAGAACTCAGAACACTGCCCTATTGTGAGCCGATTTCATCATCTCTAATAGACCCAATCCCATTTTTCTAGTCACTGAATCAATTAATCTCATCCAGGGTCTTCTCTTCTGTCCCTCCACAGTTCCAAGCATGATGTGCCTCTCCAAGGACTGTTCCCTCCTTACAACAGGCCCAAAGTATGTCAGAGCTTTAGAATCCTTGCTTCCAAGAAGCAGCATGGTTTCATCTTCTCCAGAATGAACCTGTTTGTGCTCCTAGCAGTCCATGGTATATTCAGTACTCTTCTCCAGCACCACTGTTCAAAGGCATCAATTATCCTTCTATCACCCCTAGTCACTGTCCAACTTTCTGATGCATAGCAAGTAATTGCGAAGACCATGGCCTGGATCAGGTGAACCTTAGTCTCCAGACTGACATCATTACTCTCTAGTGAGGTTCCTGACAACAGATTTTTCCAATGCAATTAATCTTTTGATTTCCTGACTGCTTTTCAATATTGACAAAAAGGAAATAAAAATTATCTCCCAAAGGATCTAGTAATCTTCTCCAACACCACAGTTCAAAGGCATTAATATTTTTTTCTGTCATCCTTATTCACTACTATCCAGCTGTCAGTACCATAGCAAGTGATCAAAAAGAGTGTGTTCTGAATCAGGCATTCCTTAGTCCTCCAACTAACAGCATTGTTCCTCAGTAATTTGGAGAAATCTCTGACTGCAGACTTTCCCAGCGCAAGAAGTGATTTGCAATGCAAATATTATGATTTCTTTATTGCTGGTACCAAGAGTGTCGACTATGGATGCAATCATTGCTATTTTCAATCTTTTCTCCACATATCATGGATGTTGCCTATGGGTCCAGTGATAAGAATTTTTGTTTCCTTGATGATGAGATGCAATCCAATAAGGCTATATATTTTTAAATCTTCTGCAATAAGTGCTTCAAGTCCTCCTCACTTTCAGCAATCCAGGTTGTGTTTTCATAATCTGCTGCTAATCAGAAGGCTGGAAATTTGAATCCAATCAGAGCACCTTCAGAAGAACCTGGCAGTCTAAAAAAATCAGCATTGAGAAACTTATGGGACCCAACTCTTCTCTATGATGCACAGGGAATTGTGACGAATTGGAGTCTGCTCCAAGGCGAGGGATTGACTTCTTTGCTGGATGAACTATAGAAGTGCCCCTGTTGAAGATCTCTCATTTCATTCTAAGCAAAGCTGGCTGTAGACAATTTCTATTTGCTGCTTTTACATCCGCAATAATACCTCTAACTCATATCCCTCTGAAGCCTCTTCCTTCCAGATTGGAATCTACCCTGCACCATCATATCAGCTTAAATGTTGTTGTTGTTGTATACCGTTCAGTTAGAACTGACTCATAGTTGACCCTCTAGTGTGTTTTCAGAGGCAATTAATTGAACTGGTGGAGAGTGCTCATCTTTCTTCTGTGGAACAGTTGATGGATTCAGACCTGCTATCTTTGTATTCAAGTAATTTCTGGGTAATCTTCAGCACGATTTTGCTTAGTGTGTGATATTAGTGATATTGTTTGATAATTTCTACACTCTGTTGGGTCAACTTTTTTTTGGAATGTAAATAAATATGAATCTCTTCCAGTCCATTGACCAGGAAGTTTTCCTCCAGATTTCTTGGCACAACTTGGTGAGCACATGCTGAAATATGTCAATTGGTATTCTATCAATTCTTGGAGCTTTATTTTTTGCCAAGTCCTTCAGAGGAGCCTGCTCTTCCTCCTTTATCACCATTGCCTTTTTGATCATAAGTTGTTTCTTGAAATTCTTCTGTGTCAGCCAATTCTTTTTTGTACGATGACTCTCTATACACCTTCCATCTGCTTTTAATGCTTCTTGCATTATTCAATATCCTGCCCATAGCATCCTTTAGCATTGCAACTCTTGGCTTGAATTTATTCTTCAGTTCTTTCAGTTTAAGAAATGCTGAGCGAGTTTGGCCCTTTTGACTTTCCAACTCCAGATCCTTGCACATTTCATTATAATGTTTTGCCCTGTCTTCCTGAGCAGGCCTTTGAAATCTATTCAGCTCCTTAGTTAGCTTCTTAATTTCTTCCCTTTGCGTTGACATCCTGACACTCTAGTGCAATATTCAGAGTTTCTTCAGACATCCATTTTCACCGTTTCTTTTTGTTCCTTCTTTGTAATGACTTTTTGCATTTTTCGTGAACAATATTCTTGATATCATCCCAGAGCTTATCTGGTCGTTGTTCAATAGTTGTTCAAGGCCTCAAACCTATTCCTGAGTTGGTTTTTAAATTCATGGGAGATAGACAGATGGTAAAATTTTGATTCCTGTGGATATGATTTAACCTTTTTTACTTTTAATTTGAACTTGCATATGAGCAGTTGATGGTCTATTTCACAGTCAGCACCTGGCCTTGTTTTCACTGCTGATATTGAACTTCTCCAACGGTTCCTTCCGTAGATGTAATCAGTCTGATTCCTGTGCATCCCATCAGGTGAAATCCATGTGTATAACCTGCATTTATATTTCTTATAAAAGGTATTTGATATGAATAAATCATTGATTGTACAGAATTCTATAATTCTACCTCCAGCCTAATTGCTGTCACCAAGTCCATATTTTCTGACTACTGGTCCTTCTTTCTGATTCCCAACATTTGCATTCCAGTCACCCATTATAATTAATGCATCTTGGTTACATGTTCAATCAATTGCTGAAGATTATCCAGAAAAGACTTGAACAGTACATTGACAGAGAACTACCAGAAATACAAGCGAGGTTTAGATGAAGTCATGGCACTAGAGATACTTTTGCCAATGTCAGATGTATCTTGGCAAAGAGCAGAGAGAATCAGAAGCCTATCTGTGTTTCACTGACTAGGCAAAGGCATTTGACTGTGTGGATCACAATAAATTGTGTCTAACGTTGAGGAAAATGGGAATCTCAGAACACTTGATCATGCTTATATGAAACCTATACTTGGACCAAGAATGAGTACTCAGAACAGTGCAAGGAAACACTGTATGGTTCAAAAAAGGAGTGCATCAGGAATCCATATTGTTCCCATACCTTTTCAATCTTTATGCAGAATAGATCATTCTAGAGGCAGGGCTTTAGGAGGAAGAGTGTGACATCAAGATTGGAGGAAGACTCATTAACAACCTATGATATGCAGATGATACAATCTTGCTTGCTGAAACTGAAGAAGACCTGAAGTACTTGCTACAAAAGGTGAAGGACTGCAGTCTTCAATATGGATTGAAGCTCAGCATGAAGAAGACAAAGATTCTCACCATTGGGCCAACTGGCAGCACCATATTAGATGGAGAAGAGATCGAGGTTGTTAGCAATTACAGCTTGCTCGGATGCACAATCAACACTATTAACATTACAGTCAGGAAATCAAAAGACTAATTGCATTGGGAAAATCTGCTGTCATGGACCTCTCCAGAATGCTGAAGAGCAATGAAGTCACTCTAGATACAAAGGCATGCCTAATCCAGGACATGGTCTTCTCAATTACTTATTATGCTTCAGAGAGTTGGACAATGACTAAGGATGACAGAACAATAGATTCCTTTGAGTTGTGGTGCTGGAGAAGAGTCTTGAACATACCATGGACTGCCAGGAAAACAAATTGGTTTGTCTTAGAGAAGGTGAAACCAAGTCTCTCTCCTTGGAGGCTAGGATTTTGAAAATCTACCTCACTTAATTTAGACACATGGCCAGGAGAGATCGATCCTTGGAGCAGGACATCATGCTTGGAAGGGTGGATGGACAGCACAGGAGAGGGAGAGCCTGGATGAGATGGTTTGATACAGTAACTGGGACCATGGGGGGTTTGTGTGTCAGAATTAGTGAGGCTGGCTCAGGACAGGGAAGGGTTCAGAGATGCTGTCCATAGGGTCACTATACACCCTAGGTGACTTAATGGCACATAACAACAATGACATACTATGATAGGTTTGGAAGCAGGACTGGCATCCACTTCCTAAACAACATGCCTCCAAAAAGTCGATGAACTTTGATAAATGTCAATAGTTGTAGAGCGACTTCAGGCCTTTTGCTCATAGGGTCACCATGAGTCGTGCTTAACTCAAAGGCAATCAACAACAGCAGCCACCACCTTTGTATTGGCAAAGTAACCCCTTGGCACTAAGCCACCAGTGCTCCAGACCTTAAATAGAAACTATTATTCAATAAACATCCTAAAGGACAAAACTTTCTTAAGATTAAGACTTTTAAAAGCACTTCAAATTTCTAAAACTCAAAATAAGATGATGACTTGACCAACAGGTTGTGGTTGATATTTCTGTTTTACTGATCTGCCTTAGTGAATTTGTCATGAAAAAGCATTGGATTAACAGAATGCCCTCACAGTTTGCATTGGGTTTTGATCTTCCTGAGTTTGTGACACTGCTTTATTCACCCTCCCAGCGCATGACGTTAGCATTGTTGCAAGGTAACAAAAGTGGAAAAAAAAATAGTGCTTTATCCTAATTCTCTCTCTCCTTTCTAAAGTTCTCTTTGGAAATCTCCTTGAATATGAAGATCTATAAGGACTTTAGATAAAGAAATCTTAAGCAGCATATCTCTATGGCATTCCAAAACAAGAGTGCTTATCAACAGTGGTTTCTATCTTTATAATGTCTGAGATCATGTGGGTTTCCAGAAAAGAGTTCCTATTTATTAAAGAACCGTCCTTCATGCTCTCCCATGACATGAGTAGCCACAAGACTAATAATTTGTCTTTTCACTTAGAATTTACTCAGAGAACCATAACTCTTCCAGCACTGAAGATTTATGAGAGTGTCAAAAATTCATGTCTGCTAGCTATTTACATATTATAACCTAGAAGCTTTATTTTTCAGATCACAAGGATACTTATTAAAGACACTCATTGTAATTTCTAGAATATAAAACCCCACTTATCTGTATTAATGAAAACAAACCCAGAATGGATTAAATCTGTATTATTTTCACGAAATGCCTAAAGGAAGTCAGCTTCATTCATTCCACATGCATACAAAAGGAATACAACTATTACTTACCAAACGCTTTAGGTAATACAGTTTAATAAACTAATAAAAGTGAGATAGAACTCATATTCATGAGTGTATGGAAGTAGCTCAAAGGAAAATGATTTTAGAATAATGTGCTTTTTGCTTCTTACAAATTGTTCTGAAAAAAATGCATTCACACAAAGCATGAAATTCTACAAAATTTATTTTTTCATTTGTCACACATGTTCTTTATGAGTCAGCAATTAATGCAATGTGTCTAATAATAACAAAATAATCAGCTTTCAACTCGGATGTCTATTTTTCCAGTGTATTATGCATTCTAAAGTGTGATCTTTAATCAAGATTTTTCAGATAAGCAGCTATAAGCTTTAAAGTGGTGATATTTATGTTTATTATATGTGACCTTTAAAAATTCACATAAGATATACTAAGTTGGATTTATTGTTTGTTTGTTTGTTTTTAATTTCATTAACCCAGATCTATCTGATTCATAACACTCTTTTAGGTTAATAAAAATTTCAAATTATATTTATAAAATAAGTAAACTTGTATAACTACATATAGCTCATTATATAGGAAAAGAAAAAGCAGTATAGAAACATAAGTATCTTTATACAAATACTGCTGTATCTTGCTGAATGGGTTTTCAAGAAAAGCTCTTAAATCTCATAGCCACAAAATTGCACTCCTCAAACAAAATTCATGGCAGGCTATTAATTTTCTGCACAGAACACTTACCTTTTCAGTACTTTTAAAGAGCTGATTGTATTAATAATGGCTTTAATTACTCACTTCACTTTACATATATACTCTGACTTTGTGCTTTCTTTTTCTAAAGGGGCCAGAATAGTTCTCCACATTTTCATTCCGAATTTGACTATGTGTTTTTCTTTCACCATTAGGTAGGCAGAAATGGCAGGCCAATTCTGTGCCTAGACCTCTACAAATCTAGAGAGTTTGTGTTTGCCTTCATGTACCTCTACTATCATGTCAAGGACGTGCCCAAGTTTTTTTGCTCCTCATCCCAACAGAGACCAGTCCGAGTGTGAGTGTATTGTCAGCCAAGCCAATGCCAGATATGTGAGCAAAGGAGGCCTTGATAGGCAGAGCAGCTTAGCTGACATCAAAATTACTTCTGATGTGTGGAAATAAATTCCTATGTGCTCCTGAGGCTTTGAGTTTGTGGTCATACAGCAAATGCTAACAGTGAAACAAATATCTATGCCAATTTGTCCCAAAAGATAATCCTTTCACCTCCTCAGTTGGACTCATTTAGCTTGTGAACGTGTAGATACCTGAGTCACTGAAATACCGAATCAGAATCCTTGGAGAAAAAAGTATACAAATAGACATTCTCTAGAAATTATTATCGATACTGAAATCTGTTTTGTGAACTCACCTTCTGGAGAAACATTTTTTTCTTCTTTTCTTCCACTCAATCCCACACAAAAGAGGACAGAGGAAATGTCCCTGGTGCTATAATGGATCAATGGGACATTTTGTGCAGACCAGGTTTTGTTGTCCTTTTGCCAGATCCCCACAGAGAAAGTACAAGTAATGGGGGAAGTACCATAAATTTATGCATTTCCTGTCGTCAGGTATGCATCTAAGGAGTTCTGGTGCCATAAAAGTCCTAGGCTGCTAATCAAGGCTGGTGGTTTGAAGTCAGTGACTCAAAAGGAGAGAGATGCCTGCTTCTCTGCTTCCTACAGTGTATAAAAGCCTAGGCAATCTAATTCCACTCTATTCTCATGATTTTGGTACGTGTTGAAAACCATTTGATGGCATCTACAACAATATGTATGTTTTGTGCTCGGTAAGTAAACAGTTTCAAAGGTTTATACTTTTTTTTTGCAGTAATAGATAGATTTGATGGTAAAAGTGCACAAGACAGATTAAGTCCTGAGTTAACACTCAGGAATCTGAGTTTCTCAAAACCTTTTTTACCACAATAATGTCTAAATATCCCACTTCTCCATTTCACTTCCCCTATGCAAAAATGTGGAGAGGTCCAAGGTCTTTATAACCTTACATAGAAACACGAGTTAATTTTAAATTGATTTACTGTTTTTTAAACACTTTCCTTCTGGATTCAGAATGACAGTATGAAACAGCTGTCTCCAAACATTTACATGACGTATTTGAACACCATAAGAACTCAAATTTCAATCTGGTTTTAGACTCTGGGTAATTAAGTTACCTAAATTTAATAGTTTAATAACATATATCATTGGTTACACATACCTTGCAATATTACCAAACTGTTTCCAGCCACTTAGTTTTATGATGAATTCTTTTTATGTGATTTTTAAAATACCAATGCATTTATTCTAGCTACTTATTTAGAATAAGGGTAATCGCATGTAAATATTATGACAATCTTGTTGCTAGTGTTGGAAATATTTATCTAGTTTAGGGCTAAAGTTTAAGGAGAAACAGTGGAAAGAATTGAAGAGTTATGATGTGTACCCATCAGAATCTTTCCATTACAAATGGACAGAATCTCAATTTAAAATTATGCAGAAGAAATAGATCTTTATTGTCTCACATGATTAAAAAGTGCAGAGACAGTTCTTCAGGCATTGTAGGATCTAGCTGATCAAATAACATTTCACAAAGTATTTTTTAGTTATATTTTTCAGCAGGTAATCTTTCCTTTCTAGGTCAACTTTCTTCAACTAAATCCACCGATGATCTCCAACAGCTTTGAGAGCATTTTACTTTCTTAGATATCTCATTAAAATAATGGATCTCTTTTATTTACTATTGTAGCAAAAGTCAGGATAATGAACATTGCTCTAACTTAAATAAAATACCCACTCTTGAAAAATGAAGAAAACAAGAATCCTCAAAACTGGACTGATAAGCAACATTGTGAGAAATGGAGGAAAGATTGAAATTTTCATGAAGACTGAAACCTTTCAATTATTTCATTTTATTTGAATCCACAAGAAACCTCTATGAAAATAGCAATAACGAAATTTTTTAAAAAAGTATTGCATCGGAAAATGTGCTATCAAGATCCTCTCCAAGTACTAAAAAAAAAAAGGATATCACTTTAAAAATGAAAATCCTCCTGACCCATGCTATGACATATCAGATTGCTTCATATGCATATTAGTGTTTGGCAAGGGACAAGAAAGACCAAAGAAGAATTCATGCCTTTGTATTGTGATGTTGATAAAGAATATTGAATGAAAATTTATCTATTTTAAATATTCCCATCAAAAACCATGATAAATTAACATCCTGAATCTGTAGCATGGATAAAAAATTATGAAACATTCTATACCACCGGGATATCAATTTTAATGAAAAACAAGTATGGATATATTTGATAATTTAAATTTGTTCCATTGGTTACTCATTACAGATGTTTCTGTTGCTTTTTAATACATGTAGATTTGGATTAACCAACAGATTTAGAGGCTTTTAAAATCTTCTTCTCTGTTTATATCCTTGTGTATGAAACTTGCTTTCCTAGAATACTATGTAATTAATTCACAAGATTGGTTCCAGACTTTTGATTGTGCCCCTATAGAGCCTGTACATTATCCAAAAGGGGATCTTTTATTCTTTAAAACCAGGAAATATGTGTATCAGGGCTCTATCTTTTCAGCTTAAATATTCAACTATATTACAAGTAGAAACCAATCAGAGAAGCTGTACTATATGGAGCAAAACACAGTATGGGAGCTAGGGAAAGATTTAAAAACCTGTAATATATAATCTTAATAATAATAATCTTAATAATAATACATAATCTTGCTTGTTGAGAATGAATAGATCTCAAGCATTTAGGAAGCTCTAACACTGTGGCCTTCAGATGTGGCCTAAATGTAGAGAGCAAAATTCTTTACAACTGGTCCAATAGACAACATCATGATAAACAGAGAAAATATTGAAGCTATCAAGGATTTAATTTTACTTGAATCCATACTCAGTGACCATAGAAACAGTAGTCAAGAAATCAGAAGATACATTGCACTGGGGTCTGCAAAGTATTAAAAAAAAAGATGTCACTGTAAGGGTTGTTTATTGTTGAGTTGGAACCGACCCATAGATGACCCTCTGGTGGGTTTTCAGAGGCTGTTAATGGCACGGGAGGAGATTGTCCATCCATCTTCCACTGAGCAGCTGGTGGATTTGAATTGCATGCATTCAGGATTGCAGCACAGCTTCCTGCCACTAGACCATCAGAGCTCCCTTTAGGTGATATAGTGATTTATTTAAAGTGAGTTTCAAAGCCATTCTCTTTCCTATTCTCACCACATGGGTGGGCAACACTATGCATATGTTAAGTATTTGGGGTCCATCAAGGGGCTTAGACAATTTGCTAATAAGACAAATTGTACTTTGGGAAGGATCTATACAATTAAGATATTTTGAAAGTCTTTGCAGGATTGATCAATTTCATCTTCTTCAGACACATAGATCAATGGAATC
>NW_006399878.1:9180779-9187995 GCF_000299155.1 Elephantulus edwardii | reverse complement strand
TTCATCTTCTTGCTGGGTTTAAATGGAATAGGCTTAGAGGTGTAAAGTGAAAATCTCATTTCCATCAAGAAGGAAGAACCATAAAATGCAATGCAACCTTTAATCTGAGACCTCTATTCAAACCAGAGACAGAGAAATGAGAGTTGTAATACCAACGTGACATGCAAGACAGACTGTGTGGCATGTCAACAGAGATGGCAGTGGCAGCAGAGAGACACCAGTGTGACACAGAGCTGTGGGGTTCTGGCACAGGGAGAAAGCCTGGGGGAGCTAGGTCTACTGAATTGTGAAGCTAGAGTGGAGTACCTTTGAGTCTAAGTTTATTGGTACAGTTGAAGTGGCACAAAATTGGTAGAGACCAAAGAAGTTTATAACACATTCATGAGCAGGGCAGAAGCCTAGACGATGAGCCAAGGGGCAGAGAGAGGCCTGCCTGTGAAAATGCCTGAGAGCTATCCTGACTGAAACCGTATTTTGAGTCTCCCTATACTCTGGTGGCCTAGTGGTAAGAAGCTGCATTTCAATCCAGAAGCACTTGGTTCAAATCCACCTTCTCCATGGGGGAAGGATGGACAATCTCCTCCCATGCTATTAACTGCCTTTGAAAACCCAGTGGAGGGTCAGTTATAGGTCAGTTCTAATTAGACAACACACAACAAAAATACACCTAAATTGTAGCCTGTTACTATCCTTGTAAACCTCATAATTGTGGGTATTGTCTTTTAATCTTTATGGACATTGTAATGGATTGTCAAAGCAACCCAGTAGAAAAATGAGTATGATAGACAAGATGGCTGGTATTAGAATTGGTAGAGGATATGCAGTACAGAGAAAATGACAGACTTCCTAGGAATGCATTTTGCACTGATGAAACTATTCAGAGGTATTCTTCCTCTTTAGTAAAATTAGTGAGAGTCAGCTACCTCCACAGCCACCACACTCTCGCTTAAGTGTGTGATATTGTTAAAACCTCACATACCTGTGACAGCTGGACAAGGAATAAAGGAGATGGAGGAAGATTAAGGAATGCCTCTAAATTATAATGCTCTTTAAGAGTATTGAGTGTGCTATGGACCACCAGGGGAACAAGCAAATATGTCTTGGTAGAAGTACCGTTGGAGTACTTCTTAGAAGTGAGAATAACGAGACTTTATCTCACATAGTTTGGACATGTAACTGAGGGGACCAGTCCCTGTAGAAAGAGACTGTGATTGGTAGTGGGTCAGTGAAAAAGATCTTTAATGAGATAGATGGACACAGCAGCTGCTACACTGGAATTCATGTAGCAACAATTGTGAGGACAATCCAAGATCAGACAATGTTTTGCTCTGTTTTATGTAGGGATGTGGTGAAGTGGAAAGACCTTGCAGAACCAAAAAACAAGGGGTGTAGTACAAGTATACAGACATGCTGTTGTCGTTATGTGCCATTGAGTCGCTTGTGACTCATAGCGACCCTATGTACAACAGCCCTAAACTCTGCTCTGTCCTGCGGCAATCACACTGTCTCTGATACACCCATCCCGATTACCCCAGTCACTGAATCAATCCACCTCATAGCGGGCCTTCCCCTCCTGCGCTGTCCCTCCACCCTACCAAGCATGATGTCCCTCTCCAAGGACTGGTCCCTCCTTAAAACATGTCCAAAGTATGTCAGATGAAGCCTCAGAATCCTTGCCTTCAAGGAGCAGCCTGGTTTAACCCTCTCCAGGATGAATCTGTTTGTTTTCTTAGCAGTCCAGGGTACCCTCAATACTCTTCTCCAGCACCACAGCTCAAAGGCATCAATTCTTCTTCTATCCATAGCATGCAAATATCAGTGTTTTAAAAATTCCTGATTCGAGTCCTGGTCTTCTCAGCTATGCATCAGAGAGCTAGACAATGGATAAGGATGACAGATGAAGAATTTATGCCTTAGAGTTGTAGTGCTGGTGAAGTGTACCAAATATACCATGGACTGCCAAGGGAACAAACAGCTAAGTCCTGGAAAGGGTGTAGACTGGGTTACCGTAGAGGCAAGGATAGCAAAGCTTTGTCTTTCACAGTTTGGACATATAGCTAGGTGAGCTATTCCTTGGAAAGGGACATCATGCTTGGAAAGATGGAAGGTCAACAAAGGAAAGGAAGATCACCAGCCAGATAGACTGACACTTTGACTTCAGCGACTGGTTCTAGTGTCTCAGAGATGGCAAAGATGGCACATGATAAAGCAGGTTTCAGGTTGGCTGTTCATATAGGATCCCTATGAGTCATACTCAACTCAACCTAAGAACAAGTCTTCAATGACTAAGGCTAATTGCAAACAGTTATTATTAAATGGTCAGGATTCAACATTACTCATTTTTGTGGGAAATTTTACAATATTCTTGACTATTACCCTTTACCCATATGAAAGCATTAAAAATAAACCCTAATACCTAAGTAGAGTATAAAGTAGATAAGATTATTTTTTTGCCTCAATTGTATTAAAGAAAACATACTCTTAAGATATACAGCAGATCATCTGCAAAAGTGCAATGTTGAGAAGATATTATATAGCAGAAACATGTGGAAAGATTTCAGCGATTCAATATGAGTCTTCATATGATGCCACTTAAGAAATGAAAATTAATGTGATGAGGAGTGATATGAATTCAGGAGATGACAGCTGTGTTCCAGTATGCCAGTGTGAAAACACTTGGGAAATTCTGTGAAGTTCTAGGCATTAAGCACTACATGGAAAGATGACAACTGGAATTCACCCAGAAAATAGTCATGTCCTGAGGATTGCTTTTTATAACTGGAGCTGGTTAAACTAGAGCAAAAGAAACTTGGAAAAGACAGAGCATTGTTACAAACTTGCCATGTGGGAGAGTATGTGGAAATTAATAGAGCTCAAATTTTTCTTTATCATAAACCAAAACATTCTAACATTAATGTTGATTCAAATGGAATAGGTTGTCCTACAGGATTGTAAATTTTATTCAATGGAGGACCTATAACTGCTAAGTTTGGCAGATAAAATTTTTTCCATTAATATTTTTTGAATGAGTAAGTGAAACTTTTGAAGATGACAAATATATTATTCATATTGTTAGGTGCCATGTAGTTGATCAGGACACACAGTGACCCAATGAACAATATATCTGAAACTTATGTCTTGTTATTGTTGTTGTTATGTGCCGTCGAGTCGTCTGTGATTCATAGCGTCCCTATGTACAACAGCCCTAAACTCTGCCCTATCTTGCGCAGATCACACCATCTGCAATACACCCACCCCCACTACCCCAGTCACTGAATCAATTCATCTCTAAAATGCTTTAGCCCCATTTTTACAGTTAACATGGCAATTTATCTTGTTGAGGATCTTCCTCTCTTTCTCTAACCCTCTTATCTTTCCAAGCATCATATCTTTTTCCAAGAACTAGCCCTTCCCAAAAATATAACCCAAAGTATGTGAGACAAAGTTTAACCATCCTTGTCTCCAAGAATTCTGGTTGCATTTCCTTCCTCCAAGACAAATTTGTTTCGGGTGTTCCTCCTCCCCCCGCCCCCGTCCATATAGTTTTCAGTACTTTTTGCGAATGCCACAACTCAAAGGCATTGATTCTTTTTCTATCATTCTTACTCATTGTTCAGATATATAGGAAGTAATTGAAGCAACCAGGGTTTCTATCAAGTGAACCTTAGTCTTGAAATGGAACACTTACTATTTTTCAATTCTGAAAAAAAATTATTTCTTTCAATAATTATAGAAACTACTGTAGTCTAACCAGATGCAACCATCTCATAACTGACCTTCAAGTGGGTTTTCAGAAGCTGTTACTCACGTAGGAAGAGAGTGTCCATCTTTCACTCACTGACTAGCTGGTAGGTTGGAACCATGTGCCTTTGGTTTGTCAGAGGGCTGTAGAATCAGCTTTACCAACTAAATGCATAAGTTGTCAATTCAAAGAATTTTAAGCTCTTAGATGAAACAATGTAATTTGTGAAATAAAAATTAAATCTTGGGAAAGAAATTAAGGTTAACTTCCAGAATACATGATAAACCAACAAAGAAACCCAAAATAATAATAGAAAAATATAAGAGATATAAAGATTCATTCTAGAAACAAACTACTAGAAATTTTTAAGCCATGAAAACAAGTAACAAAGTAGATAACTTTTAAAGGAGCAAAAAAATTAGGCAAAACATGTTATCAAAACCAACTAGCAAATAAATTGTTTGCAATAATAAACTGAAAATTTTGAGGGGAAAATTATTTCCAGCCTAGAATTCTGTAGTCACCCACTCTCCGAAACAAAGATAGAGGTTTTGTTGTTGTTGTTGTTATGTGCCGTCGAGTCGTTTCCGACTCATAGCAACCCTATGCACAACAGCCCTAAACCCTGCTCTATCCTGCGCCAACCGCACCGCCTCTGACACACCCATCCCGATTACCCCACTCACTGAATCAATCAATCTCATAGAGGGTCTTCCCCGCCTGCGCTGTCCCTCCACCCTCCCAAGCATGATGTCCCTCTCCAAGGACCCGTCCCTCCTGGCAACATGTCCAAAGTATGTCAGACGAAGCCCCAGAATCCTTGCCTCCAAGGAATAGCTTGGTTTAATCCTCTCCAAGATGCATCTGTTTGTTTTCCTGGCAGTCCATTCAGTATTCTTCTCCAGCACCACAGCTCAAAAGCATCCACTCTCCTTCTGTCCTCCCTAGTCATTGTCCAACTCTCTGATGCATAACAAGCAATTGCAAATGCCATGGCCTGTATCAGGCGCACCTTAGTCTCTATAGAGACTCCTCCTGAGTATCTTAGAGAGGTCCCTAACAGCAGACTTTCCCATCATGATACGCTTTTTGATTTCCTGACTGCTGGTGCCAAGAGTGTTAACTGTTGAGCCGAGCAAACTGAAGCTGTGAACACTCTCAATCTCTTTGTCATCCATTCTGACGCTGCCAATTGGTCCAGTGGCGAGAATCTTTGTCTTCTTGACATTGAAACTTAGTCCATACTGAAGGCTGCAGTCCTTGACCCTTCGCAGCAAGTGCATGAGGTCCTCCTCAGTTTCAGCAAGCAGGGTTGTGTCATCTGCATATAGAGGTAGAATAAAATAATTTTCAAACGTACACAATCTCTGAAAATTCCCATTCTACCTCTACTTTCTCTCAAGTTATTTTAGAATGACATATAGCATAGCAAGAAAGTGGAGAAATAGTGAGTTCAATCTAACGTGGTAACAAAAACATCTGAGGTGATAAGTCAAGTGGCTAAGAAGCCTGAACAGGTGAGTCAATAAGATTATCAGGAATGTGCCTTCATGGATAAAACTGGGAAAGTAGTGATCTAAGCAATGTAATTGCAAAACTAGAAAAATTTAAGAATGTGGAAAAGATACATGAAGTTTTAAAAGACAAAACAGGTCATGTTTGTTCCCGAGCTACCTAGACTATTTGACATTGATCCTTATCACAGGAAATAATACTCTGATCTACATACTGTGTTGTTCTGGAGTGAATACTATTAACACTTGGGGTGTCAGAACATAAAGATTGAATTTCTAGCCACTGCATTAGCTCCCATTGGGAGCATAGTTTTCAGCTACATTAACTCAGGACACATGGTCTTAAATATCATCAAGAGCTGTGAGACTAATATGAGAGTGCATTTCCACACTCTGAAAAGATTGTGAAGACCCTGTGAGAGAGAGTGGTGGAAAGAGGGTGAAGAGATTATGGCACTGTTGTAAAGTAACTGCGGCAAGATGTAACCAGAGGAATCTTGGAGATGAAACCACAGTTAAAGGTTTTGCATGCTGGATGATTGAAGGAAAAGCTGACTCTGAGATATAACGTTTGCTGGACAATTGAAGAAATCAGAGGTTTCTTGGTGTTGCTCAACTGAACATGAATATTTACTTGTTGACTGAGAAGCTGTCTGAACTAATTGAGGAATTGTGTCGTGTTTTAGTCTGACTAGGGACTGCTGTTCACTAAACCTGAACTTATATTGTGTGATAGTCTTAGCCTTCCCCACTTCTCAACCTATTTTCCTAATAAACCTCATAACTATGGGTAAAGTCTGTGAGTCAAGTTATAATGAACATTGGACCCAATGATTGGTAGAAATAGGTGCAGGAGTATGTGAGGTGGCAGTCATTTATTTAGGACTATGATAGTATTTATTTAGTGCTTGCTTCAACAGCATATATATTTAAATTGGAACTATACAGAGAAGATTAGCATGGCCCTGCACAGCGATGACATGCAAGTTCGTGAAGCTTTCCATATTTTTAAGCCTTTTGTTTAGAGTCAACAAAACCTTGTGGAGGGCCTTTGTATTTAAAAGTAGGTTGTTATTATATTTTGGAGGAACATTCTTCTAAGTGGTACAGCACTCTTCTGTCAATATGCTGTAGAGGTAACCTGAGGTTGCTGTGATGTTGAACCTTGTGCCATTGTGTTGTCAAATGCCATAATGGTTACCATGGTGGACAGTATTTGGTGGAACTCCCAGTTTAAGACAGGTTTAGAAGAAGGAGTGACATCTGTTTCCCAAAGAATATGCCTCTGGAAACTCTATGAACTTGGATAAATGATTATAGCTATTGAAAGGGTTCAGGCCTTTTGTTCATGGGGTAGCTCTGAGTCATGCTCGACTCGACGGCAATCAACAACAACAACGTGGATATTATTGATGGGGACAGTTCCCCTGAAGCATTTAGAAGTCAGACTTGGCCAGCCCTAGCTTGCATTTACTCCTTTTATAGCAGTAAAACAACATTTTGAGATTAATAAGACATAACATCAATTTTATCAGACTTGATTTTCTAAAATTAAATGCATAACTGACATAGCATATGTGGTGGGTGGCAGGAAAGTGAAAGGAAGAATGACAGTGATAAATCCTTATTTTATAAAGTGAAGGAAGAAGAGGGGTTGTTTATAATGGCTTAGGAATGGTGGTTAAAATAAATTGTTTAAATGTCCAACAGGGCCTTTCTATAATCAATGCCACAACTAGTGGGAGGACAGAAGAGAAGAGCGGTATAAGTGAGCTACATTCTTCTTTATTGTATCAGAAGGACAATATACAGTATCTAAGCCAATAAATTAAGAAACATCTATGTAAACGAATTATTAAGAAGAAATACAGAGATAACTACAATAAGAATTGAAAACATTTTTTTCCTTTTGCCTCCACATGTACAAATGGGCAAAAAACAGTAGACAAGCAGAAACTAT